>NC_073411.1:5247794-5462794 GCF_028641065.1 Leucoraja erinaceus | reverse complement strand
TATCAAGTCTCCCCTTAACCTTCTGCGCTCCAGAGAATAAATACCTAACTTATTCAACCTATCTCTGTAACTTAGTTGTTGAAACCCAGGCAACATTCTAGTAAATCTCCTCTGTACTCTCTCTATTTTGTTGACATCCTTCCTATAATTGGGCGACCAAAATTGTACACCATATTCCAGATTTGGTCTCACCAATGCCTTGTACAATATTAACATTACATCCCAGCTTCTATCCTCAATGCTCTGATTTATAAAGGCTAGCATACCAAAGCTTTCTTTACCACCCTATCTATATGAGATTCCACCTTCAAGGAACTATGCACGGTTATACCCAGATCCCTCTGTTCAACTGTATTCTTCAATTCCCTACCATTTACCATGTACGTCCTATTTTGATTTGTCCTGCCAAGGTGTAGCACCTCACATATATCAGCATTAAACTCCATCTGCCATCTTTCAGCCCATTCTTCCAAATGGCCTAAATCACTCTGTAGACTTTGGAAATCCTCTTCATTATCCACAACACCCCCTATCTTGGTATCATCTGCATACGTACTAATCCAATTTACCACACCTTCATCCAGATCATTGATGTACATGACAAACAACAAAGGACCCAACACAGATCCCTGAGGCACCCCACTAGTCACCTGCCTCCAACCCGATAAATAGCCATCCACCATTACCCTCTGGCTTCTCCCATTCAGCCACTGTTGAATCCATCTTGCTATTCCTGCATTCTCTATGTTTCTATGAAATACATGCACACGAGGTTTGCCAGAGTCCAAACACACGCAGCCAGAACTGAACCTCCTATTCCACTTGACCAGCTTACAACCCAATGGTATGAACACCACACTCTCCAATTTTAGGCAACTCAACGCCCCCTCTCCGACCCCTCCCCCGCACCTTCTTCCCTGTGCCACATGCCTCTCAGTCACTATCATGCTCCCTATTACCCATCCCCTTCCTTTATATCCCTTCCTTTAGTTTAATTCAGAGATACAGCGTGGAAACTCTCTAGAATTTAGGAGATTGAGAGGGGATCTTATAGAAACTTACAAAATTCTTAAGGGGTTGGACAGGCTAGATGCAGGAAGATTGTTCCCGATGTTGGGGAAGTCCAGGACAAGGGGTCACAGCTTAAGGATAAGGGGGAAATCTTTTAAAACCGAGATGAGAAGAACTTTTTTCACACAGAGAGTGGTGAATCTCTGGAACTCTCTGCCGCAGAGGGTAGTTGAGGCCAGGTCATTGGCTATATTTAAGAGGGAGTTAGATGCGGCCCTTGTGGCTAAGGCGATCAGAGGGTATGGAGAGAAGGCAGGTACGGGATACTGAGTTGGATGATCAGCCATGTTCATATTGAATGGCGGTGCAGGCTCGAAGGGCCGAATGGCCTACTCCTGCACCTAATTTCTATGTTTCTATGTTTCTATGAAACAGACCCTTTGGCCCATCGAGACTGCACCGACCGGTGATCCCCACACATTAACACTATCCTACACACACTAGGGACAATTTACACTTATACCAATCCAATTAATCTATGTCTTTGGAGTGTGGGAGGAAAACAAAGATCTCGGAGAAAACCCACACGGTCACGAGGGAACATACAAACTCCATAGAAACAGCACCCCCCTTGTCAGGATCGAACCCAGGTCTGTGGCACTGTAAGGCAGCAACTCTACCGCTGCACCACCATGCCTCCTCTGCCTTTGCATGCCACTCCTCTGCTCCACTTTGTTTCCTGTTCATCAGCAGTCTTTATGCACCCATCTGCCAATGGAAACACGGCTCGCCTGTTTCAACCTATCACTTGTGTATGAAGGAACTGCAAATCGAAGATAGACACAAAAAGCTGGAGTAACTCAGCGGGTCAGGCAGCATCTCTGGAGAAAAGGAATTGGTGACGTTGCGGGTTGACCCCCTTCCCCAGACACCCCTATCACTTGCTAGGCTCTGTCCAACTTGGTCTGAAGAAGGGTCTGTGCCAAAACATCGCCTATCCATGTTCTCCAGAAATGCTGCCTGATCCGCTGAGTTACTCCCACCCTGTGAGAATGGTGCTTGAGTCAGCCTGGTGTTCTGCACTTTTCTTTTCCAAGTGAATTTCTTCAACCTCTCGTAAAATGAAAATCAGTTTTACTAGAAGTAAAATAATTCGAACTATATGTTCCTCGTCTTAAACTGAGGCCTGGCAGCCACCCTGAAGATCATGCACCCAATATGTTGTATGAAATTTTATATCTGGCAGCGCAGTTCTTTAATATTAAGGGGATTTTGATTTCCTTTCAAGTACTGAGTGGCCTGAAACATATTGCCAACAATGCCATTTACCGTTGTTTGAAGTCCTCCAGCAAACTGCCAATGGAACATTTGCACAAGACAAAGTTTCATAAGGCGCAAGTTGAATGACCGGTTAATTTGATTCAGTGTTTGAATGTTGGCCAGGCCACCAGGAGCCGCAAGAGAACTGTACGTCAACCAAGATTCCAACATCTGTAAAGTGCTGGAAAAGCTCAGTTGGTCAGGCAGCATCTGTGGGAGGGAATTAGAAGTTTGAGGGGGGATCTTATAGAAACTTACAAAATTCTTAAAGGGTTGGACATGCTAGATACAGGAAGATTGTTCCCGATGTTGGGGACGTCCAGAACAAGGGGTCAAAGTTTAAGGATAAAGGGGAAATCTTTTAGGACCGAGATGAGAAAAACATTTTTCACACAGAGAGTGGTGAATCTCTGGAATTCTCTGCCACAGAGGTAAGTTGAGGTCAGTTCATTGGCTATATTTAAGATGGAGTTAGATGTGACCCTTGTGGCTAAAGGGATCAGGGGGTATGGAGAGAAGGCAGGTACAGGATACTGAGTTGGATGATCAGCCATGATCATATTATATAATAATAATAATAATAATCTTATTTATATAGCACATTTTCAGTCAACTTGCATTGACCCCAAAGTGCTTCACATAATTACATTACATTACACACAGGCAAAGGTGGGTGAAGTGTCTTGCCCCAAGGACACAACGACAGTATGCACTCCAAGCGGGATTCGAACCAGCTACCTTCCGGTTGCCAGCCGAACACTTAGCCCATTGTGCCATATTGAATGGCATTGCAGGCTCGAAGGGCCGAATGGCCTACTCCTGCATCTATTTTCTACATTTCTTTGTTTCTATGAAATGCACTCTAGTGGCACTTTGTGTGTCGGGTCGGGACCTATCTTCAGATGTCCACTTCCCACTCCAGCTGCTGCCAGACTTGCTGACTTTCACCAGGCGCAAACTGAGTCTGAGGAAGCTTATGTCCAACAAGTCTGAGGAAGAATCTTGACCCGAAATGTCACCCATTCCTTTTCTGCAGACATGCTGCCTGTCCCGCTGAGTCACTCCAGTTTTTTGTGTCTATCTTCAGGGGGTAAACTTCTGTTCATCTTATAGAACATGGTTTGATGGGTAGCTTCACCTTGTGGAACAAAGAACAGGTGGAGTATTCAAACTGATGGGAGAATGAAAGGCGATAGTGTACCCAGGACCTGGGTCTCCCCGTATGTGGATAGCAGAAAGTTAGCATACAGGTACGGAGAACAATTCGATCTTTGTTACAAGATAATATCAGCACATGTGTAAAGACATTACGCTCCAATTTTAACTGGTCCTTGTGTGAAGACATCTGGACTAGAGGGCCCAGGTCCTCAGGAAAGAGAAACGTTGCAATTGAGGGAATGGGGTGAAGATTCACCAGGTTGATTCCTGGGATAGAGGGCTTGATGTACAAGGTGAGGTAAAGCAGATACCTTCACTCAGTCCGCCTTGGCCAATGCGATCCCCTGGTTGCCAAACACTAAATCCCCCTCCCATTCCCATACAACCTCTCATTCCTGGGCCTCCTCCACTATCACCATTTATCACTGTTAATCCCAGGCATCCTCATCTTCCCTACAATGGGGAACGTTATCAAATGCTTTATTAGTTGGTAGATTAGAAATTTGTCCTTGTTTGGAGTATTGTGCAGACGCATGCTAGGATTGGAGTGGAGTTAATGGGAATGTAGGGCGACTGAAATGGAATCATGGAGGATTTGTGTAAATGGATGCTTGGCTGTTGACATGGATATTTTGGGCTGAAGGGCCTGTCTACTCTGATCAAGAAGGCTCATCAGCGTCTCTTCTTCCTGAGGAGACTGAAGAAGGTCCATCTGTCTCCTCAGATCCTGGTGAACTTCTACCGCTGCACCATCGAGAGCATCCTTACCAACTGCATCACAGTATGGTATGGCAACTGCTCTGTCTCCGACCGGAAGGCATTGCAGAGGGTGGTGAAAATAGCCCAACGCATCACCGGTTCCACGCTCCCCTCCATTGAGTCTGTCCAAAGCAAGCGCTGTCTGCGGAGGGCGCTCAGCATCGCCAAGGACTGCTCTCACCCCAACCATGGACTGTTTACCCTCCTACCATCCGGGAGGCGCTACAGGTCTCTCCGTTGCCGAACCAGCAGGTCGAGGAACAGCTTCTTTCCGGCGGCTGTCACTCTACTAAACAACGTACCTCGGTGACTGCCAATCACCACCACCCCCCCCCCCGGACACTTATTATTTTTTTTATTCAAATCGTTTGCTATGTCGCTCTTCAAGGGAGATGCTAAATGCATTTCGTTGTCTCTGTACTGTACACTGACAATGACAATTAAAATTGAATCTGAATCTGAATCTGAATCTGTTTACTTGCTGCCCTGCAGTATGTCCACACTTTGCACTAGGTCTGAGGAAGGGTCTCGACCTGAAACGCCACCAATTTCTTTTCTCCAGAGATGCTGTCTGGTCCGCTGAGTTACTCCAGCTTTTTGGTCAAGAGAATTGACCGCCACCAACATTTCTAAGGGGAGTTTTTGATGGTCATTGTATGTTGCCTGGCAATTGATGCCATTTAGGGTCGGACCATGAATTGTATATTTTCTCCTTGCATTCGACCTTCCAAAGTGCGACACCTCATACTTATGCCCCTGTCCCACTTAGGAAACCTGGACGGAAACCTCTGGAGACTTTGCGTCCCCACCCAAGGTTTCCGTGCGGTTCCCGGAGGTTTTTTTCAGTCTCCCTACCTGCAACCTCCGGCAACCGCCTACTATCTCCCGGAACCGCACGGAAACCTTGGGTGGGGCGCAACGTCTCCAGAGGTTTCCATTCAGGTTTCCTAAGTGGGACAGGGGCATTACTTGGATTAAACTCCGTCTGCATTTGCCATCTCATCTCACAAAGAAGATCCACTCTGGTCCAATACCAACTGAGCCAGCCGCACTCTTGCCCTTGATCGAGCTCCGACAAAGAATCTAACTTTATTAGTTGTGTTTTAATGAAATCCTGTAGCTTGAGGCAAAAGACCACCATGTGCCTGTGCAATTACTAAAGCAAATAATTCATCTTTTATTTTGCCAGTCCCCTGAGAATTCCAACTTCAGCTGCGTACAGAAGGACTTTGCCAAAGAGCAGCTTTCTACAGTCAGATGTCAATTTTCTGAGTAAGCCTGTGTGAGATATCACTTAATTTTTAGTGAGCTTCTCTGCTGATGTGTTGGAATAGTTTAATAACCAAGATTATTACAGTTGGTAGACAAAAATGCTGGAGAATCTCAGCGGATGAGGCAGCATCTATGGAGCGAAGGCAATGTTTCAGGTCGAAACCCTTCTACAGACTGTACTTCGACCAGAAACGTTGCCTATTTCCAGTTTTGGTCTCCTAATTTGAGGACGGACATCCTTGTGATTGAGGTCGTGCATCGTAGCTTCACGAGATTGATCCCTGGGATGGCGGGACTCTCATATGAGGAAAGATTGAAAAGACTTGGCTGGCATTCACTGGAGTTTAGAAGAATGAGGGGGGATCTTATAGAAACATATAAAATTATAAAAGGACCGGACAAGGTAGACGCAGGAAAAATGTTCCCACTGTTGGGCGAGTCCAGAACCAGCTGCCACAGTCTTAGAATAAAGGGGAGGCCATTTAAGACTGAGGTGAGAAAAAACTTTTGAGTTGTGAATTTGTGGAATTCCCTGCCACAGAGGGCAGTGGAGGCCAAGTCACTGGATGGATTTAAGAGAGAGATAGATAGAGCTCTAGGGGCTAGTGGAGTCAAGGGATATGGGGAGAAGGCAGGCACGGGTAATTGATTTGGGATGATCAGCCATGATCACAATGAAGGGCGGTGCTGGCTCGAAGGGCCGAATGGCCTCCTCCTGCACCTATTTTCTATCTTTCTATGTTTCTATGCTGCCTCACCAGCTGAGTTTCTCCAGTATTTTTATCTACCTTCGATTTTCCAGCATCTGCAGTTCCTTCTTAAATATTATTAGTTTGAATGGTTTAATATTGATATTGATTTTAGAATGGTTTAATAATCAATAATCAAGGGGGCATGCTGGTGCAGTAGAGTTGCTGACTTGCAGCATCTGAGACTCGGGTTAGACCCTGACCACGGGGACTGTCTGTACAGAGTTTGAACATTCTCCCCATGACCGCGTGGGTTTTCCCCAGGTGCACCAGGTTTTCCTCCCACATCCCAAAGACGTGCAGGTTTGTAGGTTAATTGGCTTCGGTAAAAATTGTAAATTGCCCCTGGTGTGTAGGAGAGTGTTAGTGTACTGGGATTGTGGTCCGCGCTGACTCGTGGGCCAAATGGCTTGTTTCCGCTCTGTGTCTCCAAACTAAACTAAACTCAACTAAAATTCGCAAAAGTTGGACAATTACTGCGTCCCGCTGCGAGATTGGTTTTATCGCCACTGAACGAAAGAAATAAATGTATTTTATAGCACCGGTCGAGGCAGTGAGACATTGCAAACCATTTGTGCATAACTAGTTCCTACATCCAGCTGTGCAATAACGAGGATATACGCTGATTCAATGATGTTGGTTATGGGATTAGGTTGGGAAGCAGGGTAGAATTCCCTTGGACCTCTTTGAAATAGTGCCCGTGGTTTTATACCTAAAATGGGATCAGCAGTTTAGTTTAGTTTAGTTTAGTTCAGAGATACAGCATGCAGCCGAGCCCACGCCGACCATCGATCACATGTTCACACTGGATCTGTTATCCCACTGTCATATCCACTCCCTAAACACTAGGGGCAGTGTTACAGAGGCCAACTAACCTCCGAACCTGCTTTGGGATGTGGGAGGAAACCGGAGCTTCCGGAGAAAACCCACACGGTCCCAGGTAGAACACACATCCCCCCCATCTGCGCACACTAGTGCATCACCCTGGATCATCTTTAAGGAATGTTAGTAACAACATCAGTGTGGGAGCGAGCAGTCCCGCAGAGCAACTGCAGACATGGTGATGGTGCTTTCAAACACACAGTGGAGCAGTGGTAGAGGTGCCAGAGACCCGGGTTCGATCCTGACTACGAGTGCTGTCTGTACGAGTGCACCTTCTCCCTGTGACCGCGTGGGTTTTCTCCGGGTGTTCCGGTTTCCTACTACACGTCAAGGACATCCTAGGTTTGTAGGTCAATTATCTTCAGTAAATTGTAAATTGTCCCAAATCCTGCTCTGGTTTGGTCCCACCAAAACGCAGCACCTCACATTTATTCGTATTAAACTCTATCTGCCATTCCACAGCCCATACACCAGTTGATCAAGATCCCGTGTGATTCACAGACACCATACTGTACCATCAGGTTTAGTTACAGAGTGCATTTTAGTTACCAGCAGTTTTAGTGCAACGCGTAAAGTTAACAATGCATCCTCATTCAAATCCAAATAGTTAACAAATAGTCAAATGGCACAGCGGTAGAGTTGCTGCCTTACAGCGTTTACAGCACCCGGTTTCGATCCTGACTACGGGTGCTGTCTGTACGGAGTTTGTATGTTCTCCCTGTGACCACGTGGGTTTTGTCTGAGATCTTTGGTTTCCTCCCAAAGTTATTGGTGAAAAATAACTCGTTGCCCCAAGTTCATGGGCAAACCAAGACGTCTTTCATCTGCTCCCGAGGTATATTGAAAATGCTTGAAACATCTTCTAGTAACAATTAATCATTTTGAATCAAACTTGAACAATTGGTGCGGATCAAATGGAGACACAAGGTACTGCAAATGCGGGAATCTTGCACCAAACTCAAAGCCTTGCAGAGAAAATGTAGAAACAAGGAACTGCAGATGCTGGTTTACACAAATAGGAGACATAAAGCTGGAGTCATTATTTTGGTCAAGCAGCATCTCTGGAGAACATGGAGAGGTGACTCTAGTCTGAAGAAGGGTCTCGACCCGAAACGTCACCCATTCCTTCTCTCCAGAGATGCTGCCTGTCCCACTGAGCCACTCCAGCATTTTGTGCGTGTGTCTATGGATAGGCTGGTGTTTCAGTCCGGGACCTTCTTCAGATGTGGAGTAACTCAGAGTGCCTGGCAGATCAAATATTACTTTTGCATTCCTTTATCTAAACAGATATCCTTGATTTTCAAAGTTATCCACGACGGATTGAAATACAGTAAGTCTTGCCGGCTTTGTCATTTGTTTTGAAACTTCATTTCTCAGGATCCTAGACAATAACATGATGTATGGGGGCTCATGTGTCAGAGTGACTTCATTACATACAGACATTAACAATGTCAAAGCTAATCAGCATCAGGTTACATTAATAACTTGTAATCAAGACTTTCTGCTCTATTGACATGACACACATTATGTGACTATTCCTTGCATTCAACCAAGGATAACTAAAAATAAATACCTGTCTTTATTGTTTCTCTGATCATGTAATTGGCATAATTGTGCCTTTCACATTTGTATGTGTTGCCCTACATTTGTGCTTACTCTCAGTGCCAAGTTATAAGGTCTCACACACACACACGCACACACACACACACACACACACACACACACACACACATACACGCCCTACTTCTGATCTGTCATGAAGTCCAGCGGAAAATGGCACTACAATATGAAAGGCCAATAGAACAAACCAATAACATTCGGGCGCAAGGAACTGCAGATGCTGTTTAAAAAGAAGGGCACTGGAGTAACTCTACAGGTCAGGCAGCATCTAGATGATGTTTTGGGCCGGGCTGATTGTAGTGACTTCAGACCTTAGAAATACAGTGTGGAAAGAGGCCCTTGGTTGGGCCAAACCGACTGGCAATAACCCCATACACTAGTAAATGAGGCCGCTTCTCTGGATACTTTCAAGAGAGAGCTAGATAGCGGAGTCAGGGGATATGGGGAGAAGGCAGGAACGGGGTACTGATTGGGGATGATCAACCATGATCACATTGAATGGTGGTGCTGGCTCGATGGGCCAAATGGTCTACTCCTGCACCTGTTGTCCATTGTCTATGTCTACTATCCTACACACTGGGAACAACTTGCAAGTTACAGAAGCCAATTAGCCTTCAAACCTCCATGTCTTTGGTATGTGGCAAGAAATTGGAGCTCCTGGAAAATAACATGTGGTCGCAGGGGGAACGTACAAACTCCGTACAGACAGCCCCCTCGTAACCAGGATCGAACTCGGGTCTCTGATGCTGTAAGGCTGCAACTTTATCAGCAATGACCGACTGATCAGTCATAGAGGCAGAAACTTGCAAAGCCAGTTTTTAAATAATCTGGCTTCAGATTCAGATTCAGATTCAATTTTAATTGTCATTGTCAGTGTACAGTACAGAGACAACAAAATGCATTTAGCATCTCCCTGGAAGAGCGACATAGCAAACGATTTGAATAAGAAAATAATAAGTGACCGGGGGGGGTGGTGATTGGCAGTCACCGAGGTACGTTGTTGAGTAGAGTGACAGCCGCCGGGAAGAAGCTGTTCCTCGACCTGCTGGTTCGGCAACGGAGAGACTTGTAGCGCCTCCCGGATGGTAGGAGGGTAAACAGTCCATGGTTGGGGTGAGAGCAGTCCTTGGCGATGCTGAGCACCCTCCGCATACAGCGCTTGCTTTGGACAGACTCAATGGAGGGGAGCGAGGAACCGGTGATGCGTTGGGCAATTTTCACCACCCTCTGCAATGCCTTCCGGTCGGAGACAGAGCAGTTGCCATACCATACTGTGATGCAGTTGGTAAGGATGCTCTCGATGGTGCAGCGGTAGAAGTTCACCAGGATCTGAGGAGACAGATGGACCTTCTTCAGTCTCCTCAGGAAGAAGAGACGCTGATGAGCCTTCTTGATCAGAGTAGAGGTATTGTGGGTCCAAGAGAGGTTATCGGAGATGTTGACTCCCAGGAACCTGAAGCTAGAAACACGTTCCACCTCCGTCCCGTTAATGTGGATGGGGGTGTGCGTGCCACCTCTGGACTTCCTGAAGTCTACAGGCTTGGCATATAGGAGGATCAAAGATACTAGAGGAGTATCTCTGGGGGGTGGCTCTGGGGCACTTACCATCGAGGAACGAAGATGCACACAGCCAAACTAAATCACTTCAACCTGAGCAAAGTTTGGTGAAAGGGAATCCAATGAATAAAACCTGATTTGTTTCCTCTAACCCGGCCAGAATCCGGACCGGAGGAGCCTCTGCCACGTGAAATGTCATCATTATGTATATCCGTGTGGAACTTTCTTTTCATTACTCTTGGAAAACTGCGAACATTGATGAATCCATCTCCCCGTTCAACCTTTAAACAGAGCAGCCTCAGAATTGTTAAAAAAATGGAGCTTCAGAGAATTCTCTACATTTCTGTGGTGATTGCGTGTCATCTGTGTTTTATTAGTGGAGGAAACCTTGGGAGAAAATAAAAACACTGGTAATTATTCAGAATATGTCTCTGAAAGCAGCAACTAATTCATCTTGGACATGAGATGAAATACTTAGGCTGTGTCTCACTGGCACCAATGCTTACAACCAATTGAATATGGAGCACACACCATTATCACGGGAACATCTTGAATTGTGCTCTTATCATTGAGGTGGTCCCAACCTTTAGTTCAGAGCTCATAAGGTCATAAGTGATAGGAGAAAATAGAATAGAATAGAATAGAATATGTTTATTGTCATTGCACAAAACTGAGCAACGAAATTCCATTTGCTTCTCCTCCGTTAAAAGAAATACAACATGACACCAATGCACATATGTACAGTTAATAGTAGAATATAAATACTTTTTTTAAAGAGATTAAAAGAATTTAGCGGTATTCCTCGAAGTTACTTCTTGCTTCCCAGTGTTCACTATTGGAGTTAAGCTCTTTTATCGCACAATGGTAGAAACTATTTTTTAGTCTACCAGTGCGAGCCTGCAGAGACCTGAATCGCCTCCCGGAGGGTAGCAGAGTAAAAAGGTGGTTGGCAGGGTGGGATGTGTCCTTCTTGATATTTATGGCCCTGCGCAAGCATCGGGCCTTGTATATGTCATCCAAGGAGGGCAGGTTAGCGTTTGTAATGCGCTGCGCAGTTTTTATAATTCCCTGCAGCGCCCTCCTCTCAGCCACAGTTAGGCCCTCCTCTCAGGCCAAAAATTAGGCCTATTGACAAACATCCTACGTTTATCTCCAAAGACAGACACAAAAAGCTGGAGTAACTCAGCGGGAACGGCAGCATCTCTGGAGAGAAGGAATGGGTGACGTTTTGGGTTGAAACCTTGAAAAAGGGTCTTGACCCAAAATGTCACATAGAAACATAGACATAGAAAATAGGTGCAGGAGTAGGCCATTCGGCCATTCGAGCCTGCACCGCCATTCAATATGATCATGGCTGATTATCCAAATCAATATCCCATCCCTGCCTTCTTTCCATACCCCCTGACCCCTTTAGCCACAAGGGCCACATCTAACCCCCTCTTAAATCCAGCCAATGAACTGGCCTCAACTACCTTCTGTGGCAGAGAATTCCACAGATTCACCACTCTCTGTGCAAAAAATGATTTTCTCATCTCGGTCTTAAAAGACTTCCCTCTTCTCCTTAAACTGTGACCCCTTGTTCTGGACTTCCCCAACATCGGGAATAATCTTCCTGCATCTAGCCTGTTTCTGTGGAGTTTCTATAAGATCCCCCCCCTCAATCTTCTAAATTCTAGCGAGTACAAGCCAAGTCTATCCAGTCTTTCTTCATATGAAAGTCCTGACATCCCAGGAATCAGTCTGGTGAACCTTCTCTGTACTCCCTCTATGGCAAGAATGTCTTTCCTCAGATTAGGAGACCAAAACTGTACGCAATACTCCATGTGTGGTCTCTGGTACAACTGCAGTAGAGCTTCCCTGCTCCTATACTCAAATCCTTTTTTTCACCCATTCCTTCTCTCCAGGAAGATTGATGAGGTGGTAGTAACCAACACCATCCCACACGAATTACAGAAGCTCCAATGCCATAAATTAAAGACCGTTGACATCAGCATGATCTTGTCCGAGGCTATTCGAAGAATCCACTATGGTGAATCAATGTCTTATCTATTCCGAAATATTGGTATGGATAATTGAAATGGTGTTCCCTAATGCTGCCTGTCCCACTGAGTTACTCCAGCTTTTTGTGCCTATCTTCAGTTTAAAACAGCATCTGCAGTTCCTTCCTACACACTATGTTTATCTCCTTTTGTTTTCCTACCTTTGTTATCATCTCGACCACATGTCTACACTTGCCAGCCCACACATCATTATGAGCTCATAAGTGATAGGAACAGAATAAGGCCATTCGGCCCATCAAGTCTGCTCCGCCATTCAATCACGGCTGATCGATCTCTCCTAACCCCATTCTCCTGCCTTCTCCCCATAACCCCCAACACCTGTTCTAATCAAGAATCTATCTGTCTGAAGAAGGGTTTCAGCCCGAAACGTTGCCCATTTCCTTCGCTCCATAGATGCTGCTGCACCCGCTGAGTTTCTCCAGCTTTTTTGTGTACCTTTGATTCTCCAGCATCTGCAGTTCCTTCTTAAACCCTAAGAATCTATCTATCTCTGTCTTAGAAATATCCATTGACTTGGCCTCCACAGCCTCCAGGAAACTGAAGGCGAGCAATGGCCAGAACAAATCCGGGCCAAAATTACAATATAAATGTTCGAGGGGACTGATGTGCTTTCCTTCAACGTGGAACATTCCTGGTAAACTGGTGCAAGTTTGTGCAGTGATGAATTTAGCTGTAGGATTAGAATGTCATTCCAGATGTAGGTACACAAAGAGTGACAAGCTAAAATTCAGTTAATGACTGGTTAATAAGGGAAATGGCCTGCCAGATGTCCAGCGTGTTGTACACACAAAGTGAAGTAATTTTATACATCACTGCTCCCAATTATGCCTTTACTCACAGATCGACTTATTTAAGTACTTTGATGGATCAAGTTGAAAGTATGAATTGCTCCAGTAAATTCTGTTGATGAATGATGTACCTTCTGAAAACTTGGCTCCTAATTTTACTTGCTTCAGAAACATCATCATATTCTGCCCAGGATTTAACAAAGGATTGGGTACTACTGCACCATGATTCATAACTCATTTATGGGCTAAAAAAAACCCCAAACTCTTGCTGAAGTATATCAAGTGGTAGTGAGGGGATTACAGGAAGGATAAATGGATTGCAACAGAGACATTTATAATAAATGGGTTGAGAGCTTACGATGCACTGAGTCATGAGAGCATGATGAGATTCAATTTGAAAATTACATCACCTCAAGTCAGTGATAAAGTACAGAGACTGCCTTGGGAAATACTCATCCAGCTTTGGCTTAATACAGCCACTGCCGCAGAGTGAGAGATCCCAGTTCAATCCTGACTGGAGGCTTGGTCTGCATCGAGTTGATACATTATCCATAACTGTGTGGGTTTCAGAGACCTTGATGTTATTTGGCCAGAGTAATGCATCGGCGCCATAGTGAATCCTTATGTCAAGACCACCCCCCTCCGCAACTCCTGGTTTACTTATCCCTTCCCACCCTAACCCAGGTACTTTCCCCTGCAATCGCAAGAGATGCAACTCCTGTCCCTAGATCTCCTCCCTCCTCTCCATCCAGGGACCCCAGCAGTCCTTGCAGGCAGGTGTGTCAGACGCTCACGTGTACTTCTTCTAACCTCATCGACTGCATACTTCATTTGTGTTCCTGATGTGGGCTCCTGTACTTCGGCGAGATCAAATGTAGACTTTCGTTTGAACACTTGCGCTAGGTATGCCAAGGTCTCCTGGTTGCAAACCATTTTACCTCCCCTTCCCCTTCCCACACTGACCTTTCTGTCCTGGGCCCCCTTGATTGCAGGAGTGAGGTCTCATGCATACTGGAGATACAGCATCTGTCAACCTATCACCTGCCACTCTTTGTCATGTCTCTCTCCTTTCCCAGCTTTCCACTCCACCCCACCTCCCCCAATCTGATTGAAGAAGTGTCTCGACCCGAAACATCACCTATTCATGTTCTCCAGGGATGCTGCCTGGCCCGTCGAATTACTCCTGCACCTGGTATCCTTATGTTGCCTGTCCTTGTCCCTCCATGGGTGCTGTCTGGCATCCCGAGTTCCTCCAGCACTTTGGGTTTTTGCTCAAGATTTCAGCATCTGCAGTCTCTTGCGTCTCCAACTGCAAATAATGGGTGGCAGGAACATGCTAGTTCACCATCTACTCATATCTCTCTCCTCTGGTCTAACAAGCACCTCCCGACCTATCTATGGAAGTGTCTGCAGTTCCAACGTTGGCCTATTGGAACCAACATCGTTCAGTGGAAGCAAGTCATCCTGCATCTTAATGGACTGCCCTCGGAGGGGGCAATAAAAGAATTGGGGCTGCTTGGATAGGGTAGGAAAATGGTGAAGATCGACACAAAAAGCTGGAGTAACTCAGCAGGTCCGATATCACCACTGGAGGAAAGGAATAGGTGGCATTTCGGGTCGAGCCCCTTCTTCAGGCTGAGAGTCAGGGGTTTGGAGGTAGAAGATAAGCCCCAGTCTATTGAACAAAGTAGGCTTAATGGGCCATTCCTATTCATGTTCATACGCAATACACCTTCAGGAAACAGCAGCATTCTGTGGAAGCATTTTATTTTTTTAAATCAGCAAAGGTAGAAAACAGAAAGCAAAATGTTCACACGAACTTGTATCAAAGGACAGGTTTGTTTTTTAAAAAAGCATGTGCAACAAGCATACAGTAACAAAATAGAATCAGAAGCATCTTAAGAGACAAGCACACCATAGAAACAAGGTCATGAATTATACTCGATCAGAGGATTTTACACTAATTCCACCCATCAGATTAATTATCAAAGACCTGAGCAGTGGTTTCCATTCACAAATCATTCTACACTCTTAATTGGACTGATATTAAGGACAGATTTGTATAAATAGATAAGAGGTTTGCACATTTTTTTTGACGCAGGTACCCTTTTTTTTTTAAAAAAAAGAAAAAAAGATCCTTTGCCTAGTCTTAGTACAACTGTATCAACATTTTAAATCTTACCCACAAATGTTATCCCCCCTATTTCAAAACCAGTGTTCGTAACAACTTTAGAAATCTAGGAACGTTGACGGTAGCTTGTGGATATAAAAATATACAATTTACGCATCCAACCTGGCTGCAGAACTAAAAACAGATCACAGCCAGTTTTAAAGCCTAACCAAAATTTTCTCATCTATCCGAAAATGAATAGGCGCAAACCTGATCGGTTCAGGACGTCTCAAGAGTTTGCAGTAACAAGAAAGAACCGTGGCAAGAGCTAGGGGCGTTTTCAATCGAAAGCCACGACCCAATTAGTAAAGATGGACTGTCGCCCTGGTTCGTCCCAATATTCCCCAAAAGTACCACCCATGAGTGAAACTATTTGCATCACTTAACGTCACTGCATTGCTTGCACCCGACGTCACTGCAGAAAGAGTTGCAAACCCTCTGGATAGTCTCTGTCTGTGTTTTTGAAAAAGGCTTGCCATTGGGGAAAAATCACCACCAGAAATCTGAACATCATTCATTGCAGTGGGCTCCACAGCATTCAGTGTCATTACTGGCACACGGCATCTTTTTGTTTCAGAAAACCCAAGCATGTCTGAGGTGCAACAAAAAAAAATCCACATTATTTGGTCTTGCACATCTCAACTATGCCCTTTTCCCCCGACCAAGAGATTAATGCCCCTGTCCCACTTAGGAAACCTGAACGGAAACCTCTGGAGACTTTGCGCCCCACCCAAGGTTTCCGTGTGGTTCCCCGAGGTTTTTGACAGTCTCCCTACCTGCTTCCACTACCTGCAACCACCTGCAACCTCCGGGAACCGCACGGAAACCTTGGGTGGGGCGCAAAGTCTCCAGAGGTTTCCGTTCAGGTTTCCTAAGTGGGACAGGGGCATTAGAAACGTTGCCGTTGCACGTGGGTTGCCGAAACAAACATGTTACATGATAATTTCTTCTCCCCTTTTCAGGTGATAAGTTGCAAAGATTACTTCGGGGAACATATCAGATCACACGAGGCTCTGGTGAGAGAGAGGGAGGCAACAGCTGTCAGATACACCACCAATAAAACCCCTCCATCTGCTGCTCCAGAGACCTCCACTTTCCACTCCATCGTTATTCACTGCCAGCTCAAAATCCCAGAGAACCCCTTTCCCCTCTGCAACAGGCACATTAAATAAATTTCAATTGCCAAACCAAAACCTATGCCAGTACTATTTCTGACACCTTAGGTACTGCCAATTTTAGTGGTGAAATGTTGGGATTCAACAAAACTTCACTACAATCAAAGCCAAATTCAAAACCTAGATTTATTTTTAAGGTAAACCGTTGCAGAAAAGTTAGATTTAAATTCTTTACTTTTTCCTTGAGAAGTGACCACATTCTTTGTGGAAAAACTATCCGCGGGTTAAATGAAACTATGCAAGGGTTAAATTAAACTGGAAAAATCTCCTGTTGATTTCTGCTGACCCCGTCTCTGGCCTCTCAGAGGGAGATTGCCCTATTAGTGCCAGTCATGTTACAGGCAGCTTGTGTTGTGGATGTGTCCACTGGGAACTGACTTGACACCATCAACCCTCCCACCCCACCCTCCCCCTTCCCCCCCCCCCCCCCCCCCCCCCCCCCCCCCCACTCCCCCACTCTCCACCTTCCTCAGACTCCCCTTCACAATCGTGAAGGGGGTTCTAAGTCCACCAGTCTGAGCTGGATTGAAACTCAGGTTTGAGAAGCTGAAAAGGTCAATGTTCTGCCCGTTCTACTTCACTGCATAGCTCAAAATGCGTTCCAGAGGTCAGAGAAGGTCAGATTTAGTGTCAGACATGATTGGCACCCAATTGTCTTGGACTCTGTTCAAATTATTTTCCCGGGATCAAGGTCAGGCTTTGTGTGTGTTTTTTTTTTTCCCTTCTTCTTCAGACTTTTCAAAAAATAAGCAGGAACGGCCCGCGCAACAACGAACACACAGTTAAACAGCGTTTGATCCGTGACATTTCCCCCTTTGAAAACTGTAAGACTAAAAAAAGTTTACAAATATCAAAAGTATTTAGAAACTCTGTCGATTCGTGTCACAAAGTACACTTCTATATTACTTCTACAAGTTACAAGAGGAACACAACAAAACAAAATGTACTTCACGCCGACTGTACTGGCTCTAGAAGACTTCTTCCTTGCGGAATAAGCCCAAGTAGCCAAATGCTAAGTGGTGACAGAGCACTGATAAGTTATTAACCACCAAGAATACTCAATGCTCCATTCAAGACTTTCATAATGCTTTGACAAAGTTGTGCAAATTAACTTTTTAATTACAAGACTGCAGCCAACGGGTGCCACAAACCCAATTTTTAAGGACGGCTAGACTGAAATCTCGGACTTTCAGTCTGCAGATAGCAATTGTTTTAGTTTGGGGAGGAGGGTGGGGGGTGGGGACTGAGATCTGGGGGGGAGCAGATGCAGGATGAATGAACGGGAAGAAAAAGCAAATGGAAAAAAGTAGCACAAAGAGACCAGTTTAGCGGCACTCAATGGAACTCAGTCTCACTGGAACCAAAATGTCCAGCCCATTGTTTTAGGTGAATAAATAGAATTATAAAAGATTCTGCTTTCTACAGAAACATTAAACTTTTAATTACATGTGCAAAAAACTTCAAAACATTTATTTCTCTGTAAAACCATCCTTTTCTTTCACTGTATACCTAATCAGCTACCCAACGAGGTCATACAATGGCCTCTTGAAGTCATATCTACAGTAAGTGAGGGAGACATGCCAACAGTGAAAACATCCCCAAATTTAAACAAGTCCAAGTCACCTGTGCCACTGCTGGACTCATCACCAACACATTCTCAGGGCACGACCACCCTAGAATTTGTGGCAGAGATGTCCTTTGAACACTTCCGCTGTTTCCACTAAACACACCTAACCACATAATTTCTTATTTAAACCTTTCTGACAAACTGCCCGGTTTTCCTGTCACCGTCACATTAGAAGCAGTCCGCCACATTCGGGTCGCCAGGCTTCATCTTGTACACAGCGTTTGTTATCCCCCTCCCTTCCCCTAATCTCCTTCCCAGAAGGATTTAGCCTGCTTGATCACTGGTAGGAGCTCAGCGGTAATCAGTGGCAGATTACCATGGCCAATCCATCCCAGGCTTCTTGCCCGCCGATCGAACAGGACATTTTGCTGGCCATTGAGCAAGAACCAGAGTCAATTTTAACCTCACAGTAGAGTGTCACTGTATTATTATAGCAGTTCGCCCATTACGATTAGATATCTTATAACCTGGCCTTCCTCTCTGGACAGTTTAGTCCAGTGAATGCAGCAACCTACCTGTTAAGATGAATGCAGGTAGGTTCTCGGAAGCCGAGAGTACTCTTAGGGTTAATGACGTCACATGTCAAAGTACACCAGCAAATAACATCTTCGATTAGTGTTACACAATATTCAAAGGTATCAGACAACTAGGAAGTTACACAACCGGACAGCATCACCATTATACAAACACCTCAATTGTTCCCCTTCAGTATAACTGGAATTTAATATTTTTACTAAAGGAAAAATCAGTGAAGAAAATAGATTAATCAACATGGTTATTTGCATCCCCCCCCCCTCCCACTATTGTGGTAAATATTCAAAATTAAAGCACGTCACAAAGCGTCCAACGTTCGGGTGGAACCAGGGTCCTCAAGATTTTGTGGAATGGTAGCCCAGTCACGAGGTAGGGTAAATGCTCGGTGCAGTATTGGTCCCCAGGAGAAGTGGTCCATATCCTTTGCTGCCTTGGTCCCACTGGAAGAGAAAACAAATGAAATAAAAGAGGTTGTCCCACTCAATACATGTCTAAGCAAAAGCATCCTTGAGATTCATTTGAGAAAGGGACATACATTTCAGTAAATGCACTGCTTAGTATCATCAATATTAAACAAAAAGAAAAATAAGGCCGTGTCAACTCTGTTCCATAACACATTAAACCAACTCAGTAGAACGGTAAGTGTCAAGTATCTAATTTTATTAAATATACTTTTTAAAATATCAGCCTAACAGTCAACCAAAACCAGAATATTCTCAAGGAGCTCTTCCAAAGTTCCTCACTACCTGATCTCTAGTTGGGATAACTTCCATTACTTGAATTCTCACAGGATGGACATGAACTGTTGCCATGAGGGCAAAGTCAGGAAAGAGAAGTTAAAGTGATAGGTGATAACCACAAATTGGTGCCTGAAAGCATTTTTGCAGTCAAATTCATGCATGAAATGGAGTTCCAGAAGGAATAGGCTCATGTGGAGCATACACAGGCATGGACCTTCCTACTTGAGCTGATTAGCAGGTTACCATGTTGTAAATAGTATGTAAGCCTATGGAAACATTGTACTTAAGTTAAGTACCAGCTGGAAACACAACGAGGTCCTTCTGAACAGATATTTTATTTTCAGAAAGGTTTTGAAAACTAAATGATGTTTTGGGTGAGAACCTTAAGGTACAATGGAGCGGAACAGCTGACACAAGTCACAAGGATACGAATCATGCTCGTGGAGGAAACGTCGACATGGATACATTTAAAAATCGATCCTGACATTTGTATGAATGGTCTGAAGTTATTTAAAAATTCAAAATAGACACATAAACAATCATGGAAACATGAGACAGGAATAGCGAAGGTGGAGTGAGTTAATGTAGCACATTATACGAAAAGTTGGACAACCAGCTGTAACTGAAACCAAATCTAAAGGCAGCATGTAAAGAGATTAATGTCCTGCAGGTGTGGTAATTACTTGTAAATTGTATTTCCTGTCCATGTGTTGAAAGTGAACAAAAACAACTTGATATACCTTGACAAAAACAACTTCAAAAAAAAGCCATTGTCCCTCTCCTCTCCCTCCCCCAATACTAACTCTCTGCGCTAATGACTACTCTACCAGAAACACACAAACATTTAGCACCATCTCCAAACTATAGCTCACACTCCAGAGCAAGGGCATGCAAGAGAGGGGGAGGGAGAGGGAGGGGGGGGGGGGGGGGGGAGAGGGGGAGGGGGAGGGAGAGGGAGAGGGAGGGGGGGGAGAGGGAGAGGGGGAGGGGGAGGGGGGGGGGGGGGGAGGGGGAGGGGGGGGGGGGGGGGGAGGGGGAGAGAGGGGGGGGGGAGAGGGAGAGAGAGGGAGAGGAGGGAGGGAGAGGGAGAGAGAGGGAGAGAGAGGGAGAGAGGGAGAGAGGGAGAGAGGGAGAGTGCACACACAGCACAATTAAAGCTGGCTTGCCGTCATGAAGGACTTGGGGCACGACAGATTTTCATTTTAATCACATTTATAAAAAAAAATGTTTTAATCATATTTAAAAGACAGTTTGATCACATTTAAAAGAGATTTTCAACATGGAGAGAACTTCATTTTTGGGCAAAGATTTTGAACAGCACCTAGGACTATTAAGAGAAAATAATCATGCATGCTGGAGTAACTCAGTGGGACAGGCAGCATCTCAGGAGGGAAGGAATGGGTCAAGACCCTTTTTCAGACTGATGAAGGGTCTCGACTCTTCTCTCCTGAAATGTTGCCTGTCCTGCTGTTGCTCCAGCATTTTGTGCTTATCTTCGGTGTAAACCAGCATTTGCAGTTCCTTCCTACACAATAACCTTATATTCTCTGTTGCCAGAAGTTCAGAGCAGCAGCAGGAATGTGCGAACATCACATTGGTTGCGAAGTATTTACATCTGTGGTCAATTGAGTGGGCATCTCCTTTGAGCCAGCATCATAAGTATTTCTAAGGCTATTTATTACCGTGGGGAATTTGAACAGAGAGCCGGTAAGCAGACCAGCTATGCAAGGTAGTGTCGTGCACCTCGACGGTGCTGTGGGCTGTCGGAGGCCTGGCAACAACCTGGGGCTTGGGTGGATTGGTGACCGATCCAAAAGGCTTAGCGTGTGGACTGGACGCTGCCTGCGTCTGCATGGCGTGGTGGAGCACATAACAACAAGTGGGACTCGAGATTGGTGCCAAATCTGACGACTCTGTATACTGTCTGTGTACTACTGCTATACACTTGGATGCTTATTTAAGATGTGTCTAAGTGCTTATGTATAGTGATACCTGTACTAAACTATACACAAAATGAATTTCACTCTACCTCAGTACATGTGATAAATAAAGTACCATTGAATAACCTTAATAATGGCTCTTATATTATTGTTAATAATGGAGCAATATTAAGTTTACAATATTAATTGCCAATAAAATATGGTGCGTACTTTAATGGGGCAAACGATTTTCTTCTTATTACTAAACACTTAAAAAAATACATTTCTAAAACCTATTGATTAGATCAGAGTCATATAGTATTAAACTAGCATTGTGCAACAATCTCAAATGTTTAATTATCAATTGACTGATGAAAAGCGCTGTGCTGTTACCTCACCTGGCAAATGATAGTTGCAGTAAACTGCTGACAACCAACTAGTGAGTCAGTCAGAGTATTGAGCTGGCATCAATTATCATGATGGAAGCATTCACAATTAAGGGACGTTACCGAGAAGTGACGGTGGCGGTGGGGACCAAGTGATCACAGGGAGAGCATTTTAAACTCAGAACAACTGCCCAAGTGAGTCTAGCATTGGCATCCCTTGTGTTAATGTATACCAGAGATCAGAAATAGAAGCACAAAGTGGATGCAGGCAAATGGGACTGGCCCAGAATGCCAACTTGTTCGTCATGGACAAAGTGGCACGTTTCCAAGCTGCATAGCTCTATGACTATGTCATCGGGTGAGGCACCTTCCGTGGAAAAGAGAGAGCATGGCTCGAAGTGAGAATGGAAGGGTAAAAGGGCAGTCGGCGACACCATTGATCAGGTGAAGCTTGAAAGAAATTGAACAGAAAATTATAGTGCAACTAGCTTTGAAAGGGTGGTGCAAATGTGTTGATCATTAACTTGTTCACCGCCAAGATTTTTTGTCGGGGGAAGGCGCTGTGTGGAGTCGGGGGAAGCCGCTGAGTGGAGCCGGGAGGTGCTGTGTGGTGCCCCCCCCCCGCCCCCCCCCCCCCCCCCCCCCCCCCCCCCCCCCCCCCACCCCCCCCCCCCCCCCCCCCCCCCCCCAACTCCGGCCCTGACAACACAATCCATGCATCCACCTCTCTGGGTAAAATCTCCATTAAACTTTGCCCCTCTCACCTTACAGCTAGTCCTTGATAGTTTTACCATGGGGAAAAAGGTTTTGACTGTCTACCCTATCTGTGCCCTCCATAAATGTATGTACTTCTATCAGGTCTCCCCTCAGCCTCTGACGTTTCAGTGAAAGCAATCGCAAGTGTTTCAAACCTCTACTTATATATATCTAAAACCCTCTAATCCAGGCAGCATTCTGTAACCCTCCTTCGCACCATCTCCAAAGCTTCCACACCTTTCCTGTATTGGGGCATCCAGATAGGCATTCAGTGCTTTTTTTATTTGTTGGTAGCCTGAACTACCGAGCACTTCCAGCAATTTGCTTTACGTCTAAAGATCAGGATATATGTTATCTAGATCCCTGCTTGTGTACATTTTCTACCAAGGTAAATAAGTCAAAGTAACCACCACTGCAAAGACACGTTTTTCCAAGAAAAAATGCTCGCCTCCAATTGTAAACAAATTTCACACTGGTATAAAGCTATTACCCGAGAATGATACAAAAGCATTTTCAGGAAATGCTGAGTTTTGCTCATTTGAGCATTGCAGGTTGTAAATTGTCTCCCAGCTGTATTCTCATGTAAGGAACTATCTGTTCAATGCCAGCAAGTTATGCAGTCTACTGCCTCCGGGGGCACTCAGGAAGAGAATATACTCTAGGTACTAGCTAAAATAATGTTAAACCATTCTTGGATGAAATCCTCTTCATTCAATTGAGATCTTGCCTCAAGACACCCTTCCAGAAACATGTCTACAGTGCACGACGTCTCAAGACATAATGGTGATGATTACGAAAGCTGACAGTTCTACAGCGCACTTAGTGAGAGCATTTCAGTTTGCATTTCTGCTCAAAATGTGCTGGAAGCAGCACTGTAAATTCATACCTTGCTCAAATCCACAGTTCATCTTCCACTGCTGAAACTTCTATCTTCATAAATGGAGATCTCGATCTGCACGTGCCACGGGTTAAGGAATTGCACATATATTCAATGCAATGGATTTCCGTTGCAGTCATTTGTAAAATATTGATATGTGGACCAGGCAACTGAACAGATAGAATCCAAAAATGTTGTCATTTTGTACAAATATGATTTAAAAGGATAAACGCTTGCCATGACTTGACAGTCCACAAATAAACACATTTCGCACACATATATCTATCAATATTAAGAAGTACATAGGGGAAAATTAAATACAGTTAACAACAATATAGAATCACTAAGGTTAACCATTTGGCAAAAGATCAATAGGTTCTCTGGAACATGGTTTGTGTGGTTGCAGAATCATGGCGACTTCTTGGAAAACGTGAGCCTATTGCCAAATTTTGTGATCCAACTGTTACCCACGGCAAACGTTGGTACACACAGTGGTGAGCTGCATCAATGTGCCAAGGAGAAGATCTTAAGATCAAGAAGGCTTCAGACCTGGCACAAAGCCTGTGGTCTACCAGGCAGCAGCAATTCCTGTCTTTCTCTCACTTCAGCCATCCACGCTACCCAAAGCAGGTATCTCAAGGCAGTGAAAGCGATCCAAGCAAAATCATCCACATTAACTGGAATATTGAGTGAACCAACATCAGCAATATTCTCCAAGCCGACATCCCCAATACTGAACGTACATAAAAATGCTGGAGAAACTCACCGGGTGCAGCAGCATCAATGGAGCGAAGGAAATAGGCAACGTTTCGGGCCGAAACCCTTCTTCAGACTGATGGTTTCTTAATCCCCAATGCTGAACGTTTAGTTCACTTGCATATGTTGGGAAGGTTACGTGGATTGCATTCCTGAAACTGAAGCATCCTACTTCAAACTGTGTCATGGAAGCAGATTACCAGGCGGACAGGAACAACTTAAAAGGTTTTGCTCAGAGTTTCTTTGAAATGTCACAACTCCACTGATTTTTAGTAACCTTTGACTTATGACCACTAAGGGCAGCAGCATCGCCAAGGACAAGTCGCACTCTGGCCACTCCCTCTCCTATCAGGCAAAAGGGAAAGACGTGTAAAAACACACACGCACGATTCAGGGACAGTTTCTTCCCAGCTGTTATCATGTAACTGAATCATCCAACCAACAACTGGAGAACTGACCCTCGGACTATCTTTGAATGGACTTTACCTTGCACTAAAATGTTATTCACGTTATTCTCTTCATCATGTATCTGTTCGCTGCGAATGGCTCGATTGTAATCGTGTATTGTTTTTCCACTGTCTGGTTAGCTTGCAATGAAAGCTTTTCACTGTACCTTGGTACATGTGACAATAAACTAAACTGAACTCATTTTGCTGGACCAACAATAATAAACTAACGATACAATGCACCACTGACCCATGAATTATAACCCTCCCCTGCCTCTAAAGCACCATGGACTGTTAGAAACTTAAATAAATAATTAACATTTAACAAAGTGGTAAACATTTAAGCCTTACGGGACAGAGGCACACAGCCCGAAAGAGTCTCAGACCTAATAAAACAGAAAGGAGGCAGAGCAGAGAAGGGAGATTGAAGAATATTTCAAAGGTCTTTGGATTGAAAAATTTGCAATTTGAGGCACGGATTCCACAAGTGTGGAGGCAAATATGTGACAACAGCCGAAGAACTATTATTGGGAAAATAGTGGGATCATCATTCAGGGGTAATGGGCATCGCAGTGGTGCAGCCTCACAATGCCAGAGAACTGTGTCCCGATCCCGACTGGTGTAGAGTTTGCATATGCACCCTGTGACCACATAGGTTTCTTCCAAGTGCTCCGGTTTCAATAGACAATAGCCAATAGGTGCAGGAGTAGAGGCCATTCGGCCCTTCGAGCCAGCACCGCCATTCAATGTGATCATGGCTGATCATCCCCAATCAGTACCCCGTTCCTGCCTTCTACCCATATCCCCTGGCTCCGCTATTTTTAAGAGCCCTATCTAGCTCTCTTGAAAGCATTCAGAGAACCTGCCTCCACCGCCCTCTGAGGCAGAAAATTCCACAGACTAACCACTCTCTGTGAGAAAAAGTGTTTCCTTGTCTCCGTTCTAAGTGGCTTACTCCTTATTCTTAAACTGTGTGCGGCCCCTGGTTCTGGACTCCCCCAACATCGGGAACATGTTTTCTGCCTCTAGCGAGTCCAAGTCCTTAACAATCTTCGGTATGTTTCCTCCCACATGCCAAAGACGTGTGGGTTTGTCGGTTAATTGGCCTCAGTAAATTGTCCCCAGTGTGTTGGATGAGAAAGTGGGATAACATAGAATTAGTGCGAATGGGTAATCGATGGTCAGCATGGACTTTGAGGGCCAAAGAGCCCGTTTCCATGCTGTATCTATCACCTAAGCAATAGCAGAATATTTGAAAAGTTAACTTACAGTGTTTGTTAGCACAGCTTTGTTACGGGTAAAATCGCCTCTTACAAATGTATTCACATTCTTGATGAAGCATCGGCTAGAGTAGATAGAGGGGCATTTAGCTTCATAAAAGATGCTTGACGAGCTGCCGATTACTTTGCAAGGCAAGATCTCATGTGTGAGGGGCAATATATTAACATGCATAGAGGAATGACTAACTAGCAGGAAACAGCAAATGGGGATAATGGAGTCATAGGTCATTTGTTACCAGTGCAGGCACTGCAGCTGTTTACAATATATTGTAATGATTTAGAGGAAGGAAATGTCGCCGAATTTGCAGGTAATACAAAAGTAGAGGAAGAATTCAAGGATACAACAGTTCACCAATAGATATTGGCAGTTCAAGTGTAAAAAATGATGTCAACTTGAATGCAATGTGAGAAATGTGAAAGCCTTTATCCAATGTAAACAATAATAAAACATTGATATATATAAATAGAGAAAGATTGCACAAAGCCCCAATATTTGGACGTCCTTTTACAACAGACAGAATGCCAATACTTAGATACAGCATGCAATAGGGAAAGTTAATGAAATGTTGGCTTTAATTTTGAGGGCTGGGGTGCTCTAAAGTAAGGGAGAACTTAGTGCAACCATACAGGCAACAAAGGCGACCACATTTAGATATTTTGTACAGCTTATTTAAGGAAGGATAGATTATCATTCCGGGCAATTCAGAGTAGACCCACTTGGGTGATCCCACATATGGATGGCATGTGTTATGGTAGAAAAGTTGAACAAATTGACTCGAGTAAAAAAAGGAAATGTTAATGAAATAAACAAGATTGTTAGGCAGCTTGACAGGGTAAATGCCAGGAGAATATGCCCCTCACGGGGGATTCAGACAATAGACAATAGGTGCAGGAGTAGGCCATTCTGCCCTTCGAGCCAGCACCGCCATTCAATGTGATCATGGCCGATCATCCCCAATCAATACCGTTCCTGCCTTCTCCCCAGAGGGTATAGAGGCCAAGATTAAGGAGACGCCCCTTTAAGACTGAGATAAGTAAGAACATCTTCTATCATAAGTTTGAGAGTCTGTAGAATTTCTTACCTCAATGTTGTGGCGGCTGATTCCTCGAGTACATTTAAAGTTGAGGCTATTTTTTTAAAATATCAATGATGGAACAAAGAGTTATATGAAGTGGACAGAAAAGTGGACTGTATGGCAGAGAAGACTTGAGGGGCCAAATAGTCTGTTCTTTTATTTTGGTCAAAAGTTACTACATCGAGGAAATCAAGGTTGATTCAATCAAGCCCTGCTTTCGTCCTTTTAAGCAGGGAAAGAGCTTTTTTTTTTTGCATTTTTCTCCAAATCCAACCAGGCCAGATTTAATTTCCCCAAAGTTTTTTGCATGGTTACAACTGGCAGCTGTGAACAAGTCTGTAAATCATTTAGTTTGTCTCAAATAATTGATTAACCATCATATCCTTCATTACACAGGAATGAAACCAGTGAATTCACTATTGTGTTGTGTTAAAGGAGCCCAATGTGTAACAAAAATGAAAAATTAACTGAAATGTGATTAATTTGCAAACAGTTTTCCTTCTGCAGGCTTTATCCATCAATAATTATTGGCCGAGGGGCCAGAAGTTGGTGGCAGCCAAAATCTCTGAAGCAGCAAAGTCATGAAATTAGTCTGCTCCATCTACTGCAACACTTCAGCCTCAAGCAATGCAAGAGATTAAAAGAGCATCAACACAACTCATACCATATAAATAGGAAACCATACTTCTAGAGCAGACTTTTTCTTGGATGGGAGTAGAAAGGAAGTGGGCAAATTTACACGAGTTGGATTTAATTCATTTAATGTGGATTTTGCGGGCCAAAGGGCCTGTTTCTGATCTATATGACGATGACAGAGCATTTCAGACATTTGTGTTTTTCGTTTATATCCCACAATAACACATAATTAAGCTTCGAAAACTATCCCACAAAGTATTCCATGGAAATAAAAAAACCCGTATTAGCGTCCAGCAGAACTTGTGATGTGCAGAGCATATCCCCACCATGGGATTCGAGCCAAGTCTGAAGAGCACAAACACTAGAGCCCGCGCAGATTGCAAATCCTGCCTTTAGTCTGCGACAACATCTGTGTCACATTCTCATTCATTTTCTTCCTCCCTCCAGGCATGTTCATACACCAGTAACACAAGATTACCATTTTTGAGCCCAAATTCAGACCACTTAAAACTCCAGATACGTAATCCAGAATTTTAGACTCCAGACATCAGTGGCACAATCATCTGAAAAGGGTCTCGACCCAAAACATCACCTCTTCCTTTTCTCAAGAGATGCTGCCTGACCTGCTGAGTTTCTCCAGCGTTTTGTGTCTATCTTTGGTGTAAACCAGAATCTGCAGTTCCTTCTTACACAGCTTTTCAAACGACTCTAATTACATGGACTGGTCCAATAATCACCAGCCTTGCCTCGAATAGTTATCAGATCATCAAGTTATATTAGTTGAATCATTTCAACGGGGCACTTCAAAAATATTAATAGATTTGTGACAACCACCTCGGAATTGTAAAAAGAAAAATCATGTTTAATCATTCATCAAAACAAAGTTTGGAAGTAAAAAAATATACTAGCTTTATTACACGAGGAGTTGAGTATAAATGTAAAGACATCCTATCCAAGTCACATAATGCCCCAGTGAGACTACACTCTGTTGTGTACAGGTATGGTTTAGAAACATAGAAATCAGGTGCAGGAGTAGGCCATTCGGCCCTTTGAGTCTGCACCGCCATTCAATGTGATCATGGCTGATCATCCCCAATCAGTACCCCGTTCCTGCCTTCTCCCCATACCCTCTGATCCCCTTAGCCACAAGGGCCACATCTAACTCCCTCTTAAATGTAGCCAATGAACTGGCCTCGACTACCCTCTGCGGCAGAGAGTTCCAGAGAATCACCACTCTCTGTGTGAAAAAAGTTCTTCTCATCTCGGTTTTAAAGGATTTCCCCCTTATCCTTAAGCTGTGACCCCTTGTCCTGGACTTCCCCAACATCGGGAGCAATCTTCCTGCATCTAGCCTGTCCAACCCCTTAAGAATTTTGTAAGTTTATCTGCAGAGCTTTCCTGGACCAATACTGTGTTCCACAAATCTGTTGATCTGTCTTGATTTGAGTCTTGTAGTAGGTTAACTACCTTCTGAATGAAGACATGTCCTTTCAACTCAGTCCTTTCCTTAAATATATCACTTTTTGCAAAACTATTTAAGTAAACACTGCTTTGCATCCTGCTTGCATTGGCATCCTCCTTTCATCTGAAAATGGTGACTTAACATTTCTACAGTCACCAGAATGCCTACAGGACCTCAGCCATGTAACTAGATTTGTTTTGTCAATAAGTGGTTTTGAACTATGAAGTGCGGCACTGGTGTGCCTGATCCTGGCCTCCAACAATTTCCATGGGCATTGACTTTCTAGCAGAAGTCACCAGGTAGCAGTAATGGAACTATGCGGTTTCTTTTTAACTCTCCTGGCCCCAGGCTGGTGCCCTCAAGCCCCAGATACAATCAGCTAACTAAGCAGAGCAATGGAACTTCTCAGAACTGTGGCTCAGGAATGCACAATACGTGCACTTTTCCCCGGAGGTTAAAATTAATTATTTTAATAAATGGCAGATTTTTGCAAATGGTTCTAAATCTTGCCAGTGGAATTCACTTGCTGAATTTTGTATGGTTAGTTATTTCTGCAAAGCTTCACTGGCCTTGGTGAGATATGCCAATTACCTATGGCAGTGTGCCTCTAACTTCGGGGATTCAGTTTTATTGTCTTCAGCCCGAATTAGACACGGTTAAGAAAGTGACTGAAGCAATCGGATCATCTTGTGTTTGAGACTACAAAATGGTGGCCTTGTGTTGGTACCTGAAAAAGGTCTTGAGATTGTGTGTGTGTGTGTGTGTGTATGTGACACAGATGTTGTCACCGAGCAGTTGATGCTGAGGATGTGTTCAACACATTGTATTTATTTAATATTTAACAAAAATACCACAGCAATTTCATGGTCTCTGCTCTCTTGCAGAGTATGGTTTGAGTTATAGGTGTGTGGAGTAAAGCATGCAGGAAGGATGTGAGGAAGACTAGCAAAAAAAAACAGTTATGGGGAAAAGAGCCTCTGAGCACAGAAACTGGTTTTATTGTTACTGACATTTTATTGATTATGGCGATAAGTACACTAGATATAAAGGGAGAATATCACTGCTGCACAGTCATCCAAAGCCCAATTTCCCTGAATTATGAACAGCTGTCACAGACGTTGCAAAGTATTGCATCTTTTCTATTAATTATCTTTCTTGAGTAGTGCAACTCTCTTGGTACATTTACTTGTATTAGGAGTTTGAGAGCTTGGATCCAACCTTAGGGGAGTTGCAAAACTGCCAATGGTCTAAATACCAGAGACACCAAGGTTCTGTCTTTTCCTTCAGTTAAACATGAGACCCCGACACACTATTTCAAGGGCCATTTGAATAAATCTCGATATCCTGCCAAAATTAATCTCTGTTGAAACATCAAGACATTGCATCCCAATTTGCACAAAAAAAGGACCAACATTCTCATTTGATAATGATCAGTGTTTCCAAACAATAACTCAATCCACAAGTGCTGTTTCTAAAGTGCATTGAAACATTTGGAGGTCAAAAGCAATGTAATGCTTTAAAGGTGTACATTTTCCCCAGATTGGGTGGGTTGGGTGCTTTAAGTGAGCAAACAAGGTGAGACTACTAGGCTATTCAAGCCAGCACTTGGTGTCATTTATAGAAAAATAGAAAATAGGTGCAGGAGTAGGCCATTCGGCCCTTCGAGCCTGCACCGCCATTCAATATGAAAAAGTGATATAACTAAGCAAAGAATTGCAGCTCAAGAAATCAGAACATAATTCACCTGACACTCCAGTTTTCTACTTCCATATCCTTCTTCACCCAATATCCTTCACGAGGTCTCATTTCGTAACCCATCTTTAACAGTGCAGTTGTATACCTATTCCTGATGTTACTTATCCTTACTCCATGTTGAAATAAAGGCATCTTGAGGAAAAGTGTATAACTGGGCCAACTAACATTTTCACAATATTACTCAATTCTAAATTGTAAACTCAATTTGTGTAACATTCCAGGGAGAAGTGAACTTAAAAGAACTAGAAATAAATGCAGCCATAGAATGCAAAATGGAGCCTTCCAAAAGAGGCTTAATGGCATGATGCTGCTGAAGCTAAAGGAAGTTGTAGCTCTCAAAGACAACTACACTACATTGTCAGCAATTCTGGGCACCATATCTGAGGAAGGATGTGCTGGCTCTGGAGGGGGTCCAGAGGTTTACAAGAATGATCTCCGGAATGAGTAGGTTGACCTATGATGAGTGTTTGTTGGCACTGAGCTTGTTCTCGCTGGAGTTTAGAAGAATGGGGGGTGCCTTATTGAAACATTCAGAATAATGAAAGGCTTGGAGAGTGGATGTGGAGAGGATGTTTCCATTAGTGGGAGAGTTATGTCATAGCCTCAGAATTAAAGGATGTTCTTTTAGGAAGGAGATGAGGAGAGATTTATTCAGTCAGAGGGTGGTGAATCTGTGGAATTCTTTACCACAGAAGGTTGTAGAATCCAAGTCAGTTGATATTTTTAAGTCAGAGATAGACAGATGTTTGATTAGTACTGGTGTCAGGTGAAGGCAGGAGAATGGGGTTAGGAGGGAGAGATAGATCAGACATGATTGAATGGCAGAGTAGACTTGATGGGCTGAATGGAATAATTCTACTCCTATTCCATATGACCTTATGATATTCAGGAAATGGAGGAAGTGCTGATGGGAACCACAAATTAGGAATATCATTGAGAACAGTCTTTAAAATGAAAATGTTCATCCTGTTCTGTCTAAATAAAAAAGGGACCCAAACAACTATGTGCTGTGATAAAAAAAATGCATCTTTGCTTTCATTAGAAAGAGAAAAATAGGTGCATGAGTAGGCCATTCGGCCCTTTGAGCCTGCACTGCCATTCAATATGATCATGGCTGATCATCTAAAATCAGCACCCCATTCCTGCTTTTTCTCCATATTCCTTGATTCTTTCAACCCGAAGAGCTAAAGCTAACTCTTGAAAACATCCAGTGAATTGGCCTCCACTGCCTTCTGTGGCAGAGAATTCCACAGATTCACAACTCTCTGGGTGAAAAAAAAGGGTAATTGAATCTGAACAATTCTCCAATGATCCTTGTTGTTCACCGTGGTAGTTCCCTTACATTGTAAATTTTTAACTAAGTTTTTATATTCAGGTGATTGTACAATTTGGTCCCTGGTTCTGGAGGTCACAAATGTATTCCACATTGTATGGACTGAAGGTGACTACAGCAAACCCGGTATTTCATACAAAGAACCAAGGATTCATCTCCAGTCATGAAAGATTAACGGTATACAAAAATGCTGGAGAAACTCAGCGGGCGCAGCAGCATCTATGGAGCGAAGGAAATAGGTGACGTTTCAGGCCAAAACCCTTCTTCAGACTGATGGGGGGTGGGGGGGGGAGAAGGAAGTAAAAAGGGAGGAGGAGGAGCCCGAGGGCGGGGGGATGGGAGGAGACAGCTCGAGCAAGGGCAGCAAGGGCTAGCAAAACTGGGAGAATTCAACGTTCATGCCAGCCGGACGCAAGCAACCCAGGCGGAATATGAGGTGCTGTTCCTCCAATTTCCGGTGTTGCTCACTCTGGCAATGGTGGAGACCCAGGACAAAGAGGTCGGATTGGGAATGGGAGGGGGAGTTGAAGTGCTGAGCCACCGGGCGTTCAGGTTGGTTATTGCGGACTAAGCGGAGGTGTTCGGCGAAATAATCGCCCAACCACCGCTTAGTCTCCCCGATGTAAATCAGCTGACATCTAGGGCAGCGGATGCAGTAGATGAGGTTGGAGGAGATACAGGTAAACCTTTGTCGCACCTGGAACGACTGTTTGGGTCGTTGAATGGTCGAGGGGGGAGGTGAAGGGACAGGTGTTGCATTTCTTGCGGTTGCAGCGGAAAGTGTCCGGGGAGGGGGTGGTACGGGAGGGAAGGGAAGAATTGACAAGGGAGTTATGGAGGGAGCGGTCTTTGCGGAAGGCAGACATGGGGGGAGATGGGAAGATGTGGCGAGTGGTGGGGTCACGTTGGAGGTGGCGGAAATGGCGGAGGATTATTTGTTGTATTTGCCGGCTGGTGGGGTGAAAGGTGAGGACTAGGGGGACTCTGCCCTTGTTGCGAGTGCGGGGATGGGGAGAGAGTGCAGTGTTGCGGGGTATGGATGAGACCCTGGTGCGAGCCTCATCTCTATGGTGGTGGAGGGGAATCCCCGTTCCCTGAAGAACGAGGACATTTCCGATGCCCTGGTGTGGAACGTCTCATCCTGGGAGCAGATGCGGTGTAGGCGGAGGAATTGGGAGTAGGGGATGGAGTCTTTACAGGGGGCAGGGTGGGAAGACGTGTAGTCCAGATAGCCATGCGAGTCAGTTGGTTTGTAGTGTATGTCGGTCAGAAGTCTGTCCCCTGCGATGGCGACAAGACCGGAATTAGTGAGCAACACCGGAAATTGGAGGAACAGCACCTCATATTCCACCTGGGTTGCTTGTGTCCGGATGGCATGAACGTTGAATTCTCCCAGTTTTGCTAGCCCTTGCAGTCTCCTCCCCTTCTTTAACCCTCGAGCTGTCTCCTCCCATCCCCCCACCCTCGGGCTCCTCCTCCTCCCTTTCTCCTTCCTTCTCCCCCCCCAACCCCCATCAGTCTGAAGAAGGGTTTCGGCCCAAAACGTCGCTTATTTCCTTCACTCCATAGATGCTGCTGCACCCGCTGAGTTTCTCCAGCATTTTTGTATACCTTCGATCTTCCAGCATCTGCAGTTCCTTCTTGAACATGAAAGATTAACAGTCCCTTTTAATTAATAACCTCTAACATTACTGATATACCCTTCAGAGGAGCAATTAATTTCTAATTCAATTATCCACCATAGATCTTTCAGCCTAATTAGTATAAACTGATGGTGAACAATCAACATGGGTGTTAAACCAACTGAGGCCTCTTATATACTAGATCAACATTGATATGTAGAATACTGGATTGTGGGAACATCAACAGAAGCAGCAGCCTGAAGAAAAGACTGTTTTAATAAATAGAGACCACTGGTTTAGACTTTACTTGTGAAAGCAGGCCACCATTGAATCCCTGGTGCCACTAAGAGTCATCTCTAGATACCTCAGCCAGCCTTATAGAAACATAGAAACTGGTGCCCTTCGAGCCTGCACCGCCATTCAATATGATCATGGCTGTCAGTATCCCGTAGCCTTCTCTCCATATGATCCCCTAGCCACAGGGCATCTAACTCCCCTAAATATGCCAATGAACTGGCCTTACCCTCTGTGGCAGAATCCAGAGAACCACTCTCCGTGTGAAAAAAGTTCTTCTCATCTCGGTTTTAAAGGATTTCCCCCTTATCCTTAAGCTGTGACCCCTTGTCCTGGACTTCCCTAACATCGGGAACAATCTTCCTGCATCTAGCCTGAGATGCAGGAAGATTGTTCAACTTATCAACTTATGACAAGTTAAAAATCAGAACAGAAATGTCCTATGTTATACTCCCCACTGCTTTGCTTTCCAAATTCACAGGATAACCAACTGGACGAATGCACAAACAGAATTCCTGGGCACTTATCAAATTAAAGTTACTCGTGAGAAAAGCAGGTGAACTCACTGCAGGCTGTGGTTCACAATACATCATGGTGTTCAAGCACTTTGAAAGGAATTTGATAATTTGTTTAAAGTCTGCCAGGAAAGTAATCTATTTTGCTTCACCAATTATGGCTGTGAAAGACTTCCAGAGACTAAAACTTATTCAGTCTGAGAGTTTCACACAAAGCCCCTTCAGCAACAACCATGTTATTGGAACAGTGCTTTATTGCTCCACTGAACTGCATATACAGTGCCCTCCGTAATATTTGGGACAAAGACCCATCATTTATTTATTTGTCTCTTTACCTCACAATTTGAGAGATAGAAATAATCACCTGTGGTTAAAGTGCAGTGTCAGATTTTAATAAAGGACATTTTAAAACATTTTGGTTTCACCATGTAGAAATTACAGCTGTGTTTATACTTAGTCCCCCCCATTTCGGGACACCATAATGTTTGGGACACATGGCTGCACAGGTGTTTGTAATTGCTCAGGTGTGTTTAATTGCCTTCATGCAGGTATAAGAGAGTTCTCAGCACCTAGTCTTCCCATCACCTTTGGAAACGTTTATTGTTGTTTATCAACATGAGGACCAAAGTTGTGCCAATGAACGTTAAATAAGTCATTATGAGACTGAGAAACAAGAATAAAACTGTTAGAGACATCAGGCAAACCTTAGGCTTACCAAAATCAAGTGTTTGGACCATCATTAAGAAGAAAGAGAGCACTGGTGAGCTTCCTAATCGCAAAGAGACTTGTGGACAGATGAGACAAAGGTTAACCTAAACCAGAGTGATGGCATGAACAAAGTATGGAGAGAAGGAACTGCCCAAGATCCAAAGCATACTACCTCATCTGTGATACATGGTAGTGGGGTGTTATGGTGTGGGCATGTATGGCTGCTTAAGGTACTGGCTCACATCTTCATTGATGGTACAACTGCTGATGGTAGTCAGAATGAATTCTGAAGTATAGACACTTCCTATCTGCTCAAGTTCAAACAAATGCCTCAAAAGTCATTCTACAGCAAGACAATGATACCAAACATATTGCTAAAGCAACAAAGGAGTTTTTCAAAGCTAAAAAATTGTCAATTCTTGAGTGGCCAAGTCGACCATCCGATCTGAACCCAATTGAGCATGCCTTTCATATGAAAAGGGGACCAGCTCCCAAAACAAGCATAAGCTGAAGATGGCCCTGGCAGAACATCACAAGAGAAGACACCCAGCAACTGTCCATGAATCGCAGACTTCAAGCAGTCATAGCATGCAAAGGATATGCAACAAAATACTAAACATGACTACTTTCATTTACATGACATTGCTGTGTCCCAAACATTATGGTGCCCTGAAATGGGGAGGCTACGTATAAACATTGCTGTAATTTCTACACGGTGAAACCAAAATGGTTAAAAATGGCCTTTAATAAAATCTGACAATGCGCACTTTAACCACATGTGATTTTTTTTCCTGTTACAAATCTCAAATTGTGGAGGCAAATAAATAAATGATGGGTCTTTGTCCCAAACATTATGGAGGGCAATGTATATCCCAAATGAAGCAGGCTCAATTGAAATCTATAAATTACTCGTTGGCATCTAGAAGACCACATACACAAACCTCATACTCAGTTCATGTGTTAATTAAAGCAAAATAAAAAATTTTCTTAAATTAAATAGAATTGGTCTGCACAGGAGATTTGAGTAGATGTTACAAGATGCATTTCAAACCCAAACATTCCATTCTTCTCAATACAAGTTGTGATACATTCTGCTTCCTGATCAGCTTTTCAAAATTACAATTTACTTTCATTCAGAACATACTTGTTTGCATCCTGCCCTGCACCAAAACCACTCTCTAATCAGCTCAAGAAAGCTGGGAGGGGCAGGACACAGCATGGTGAACACAGGCAAGGGGGGAAGAGGGGTTGATAGGCACATGGTTGGACAAAGGCAGTCACGAGATGCTTCCATTTCAACGTCATCCTATCAAGACAACCGATGTATTTAGATGAAACAAGAACTGCAGATTTTGGTTACAAAAGAAGACACAAAGTGCTAGAGTAACTCAGCGGGAAAGGCAGCATCTCGTGAGAAAATGGATAGTTGATGTTTCAGGTCACCTGAAATGTCACCTACTCGCATTCTCCAAAAATGCTGCCTGACCAGCTGAGTTACTCCAACACTCTCTGTCTTCAATGTATTTATTTAACTGTTTTAGCCATGTCAATTCACCGATTATTTACTCAGCGGGGTTATCACCTCAGGCAATTACCAAATCATGTTATTCAAGGGACAGGAAGTTCTATTTAACAACCCCTGTATGGTACCAGCAATAAATATTTCCATTCCACCCAAATGTAGCTCAGCACAGTAAATTGTGTAGGATTTGCACGATTGGTGGTAAGTTCCTTTCATTTAAACATTAGGAGCAAGAGCTGGCAACAGGCCTACCCCTTTTTCATTATAATGAAGAATTACCCACACTCCACTTTCCCATCCCATTCACATATTCCCCTGAGTGTTCAAATTTCTCTCGGTCTTGGTCTTGAAGTTAGTGAATGACTGAGGACCAACAGCCTTCTGATGCATGCAAACCCAATGATTGAAGGAATTCCTAATTGTCTCCCATCCAAGAACATAATTCGTAGGTTTAATGCATTAAGTGCAGCCTTTTGAATGAATCCAAATTTTGTAGAACAAATCCTTTTATTTTTATTAATATGTTTTTGTTCATCTTTTATTAGTTTTATTTTAATCTTAAAATGAACTATTTAAAATACCAAAGAGTAAAAGAAGATTCAACTAAATATACTCTCCCCGACCACAATTAAAACATTAGTAAGTCGTGAGGACTATTTTAACAAAATAATGTACATTTTGAACTATATCTAATTGAAGTTTCTTGGATGCGGCCTTATTAGATTACAGCTAACTTAATGCGGCATTCCAACATGAAAATGTTCCCCAGTCCTGGTCTAATCTATCCAACCAAGTGAAACCATCACACATTATATCACATCCTCCAAGAATACTGCATATTCCGATTAAGGAAAAAGATCAGAAGGCCATAAGTGATCGGAGCAGAATTAGGCCATTTGTCCCATCAAGTCTACTCTGCCATTCAATCATGGCTGGTCTATCTCTCCCTCCTAATCCCATTCTCCTGCCTTCTCCCCATAACCCCTGACACTGTACTAATCAAAGACCTATCTCTGCCTTAAAAAATATCCATAGGCGTGGCCTCCACAGCCTTCTGTGGCAAAGAATTTCACAGATTAATCACAATTTTCATTTTGATTGATCACCACCAAGCAAAAGGGAACTATCGATTAAGAAAAATGAGAATGTTAAGTATCTAGCAAGGCTGCCTAACTGCCATGTTAAATACAGTAGTTTGTGATGCAGCAGAGTTTTGGTTGGAGAAACTGGGGCTAATAATTGTGTGTTTCACCGTCAGTATTTCATTAGCTTTTTAACTTGCTAGTTTCCTCTCCGTAAACTGTGGCTTATGGCATGATTTAGGGGGATTCTAGAGTTATTTTTTTAAAAAACAACCATCTCAGTTACATGCAAAAGAGAGAGTGCTTTTGTCAAAGTTCAATCAGAGTAGGAAATGTAATTATTTATCTGCTTCACACATGCTGGAGGCAGCATTGAAACATTACAAAACTGCCCAGCTATGTGGTTATATAAACAGCATTCAAAGAGACCGATCTTCTAATAAATAGCAGAAGCAATCCAATAAAACCAAAGGATACAACTCTCAACCCTCTTTCAATTGGATCGACTATGACAAGACCTCGTGGTGCATATATCTTCTCATTCTGTTCCTGGATGTATTTAGCAATCTTTTTCAACACCTGCAAACAAAGAACACAGCAACAATAGTTATTTCAAATAAGTCTATTCCAAACATGATTCATATAATTCACTATTTCCGTTAAAAGCTAAAGGATTACATAAACCTAAGGATATCCCTGTACAATTGTGCATTTCCCTTCATTTGGATGCATAAGCCTAATGTCTCTTTTTGATTCTTAAAGGTAGAGAGAGACACCTCGGATTACATGAATATTAAGCAAAGTGGAAAATCAAAATTAAATTTAAATTCAAATCGTCAGTTAACTATGGCTTAGCAGTAGTTACTGCCTTATAGCACCAGAGACACGGATTTCATCCTGACTACGGGTGTTTGTCTGTACGGAGTTTGTATGTTCTCCCTGTGATCAGCATGTATTTTCTCTTAGGTCTTCGGTTTCCAGCTACACTCCAAAGACGTACAGGTTTGTAGGTTAATTGGCTTGGTATAAATGTAAAATTGTCCCTAGTGTGTGTAGGATAGTGTTAATGTGTGGGAATCGCCGGTCGGTGCGGACTCGGTGGGTCGAAGGGTCTGCTTCGCTAAACTAAAATTTTTTAAAACTAATCTGGAATTGCATAAAAAACACATAGTTGACTGTACACTTTACATATTAATTTGAATCTGTCACAATGCATCTGCATAAGAGTGAAATGAATCATTTCAGGATGGGGACTGGTGGTGGACTATGTGGAAGAGTGGCTCTTGTGTTTTAAAGCACAAGCATTAATCATGCCCTCACCAAACTGAAACTTGTATTGTCTGCTCATCAATGTCTCAATGACCGATGGCAACAATGAATGAGAGAAAAGCAGCCAAGCTATAGTCTGGAGTCACTTCAATCCTCCATTCTCCAAAACTCTTGATGTGCCAGAGCTGAAATGGTAGAAGCTGGATCATTTTCCACAATCAATAATACGTGACACATATCCTCACTGGGAAGATTGTATGACCAGCACTCTTTACCTTGCTTATAAAAGGAGCCCTTCATAGTTTAATTAAGTCCTGCATACTTCAAGTCATAAGAAACCCACTAGATGATCAAATCAGTGCACAGTCAGATCTGATTCAGGTTGGTCAGTTTCTGTAATTTGAATCCAAGCTTGAAGAATAACCTGTGAAAGATTGATAATTTCGACGTATTTCACAAGGTTTCTTTTTACTTTCACTTTTTTTTCCCCAGTCATGATCCACTTTTAAGAATGTGGCAGAATTTTTTTCAATTAGATAATTTCACGAGAATAAATTTACATTCTGCAAAAATGTTTGTCATTCAAAACTCACTGTGGCAAGGAAGCTGGTGAGGCGCAGAAGCACAAACAGAATAACAGCAAAAAACATGTTTCACCTCCCACCACAAATTAAACTGGCATATCCGAAAAACACCCAACGTGAAGTGGAATAAAAAAAACAGAAAATGCTGCAAATGCACAGTACATCAGGCAGCATCTACGGAAAGAAAACACGTTACAAATATTTCAGGTCAAAACAGGAGATGGCTTTATTACGGTGGCTTCATTCAGCACAAGGATGCCTCACTAAATAACTCGGCATACAACAGCAGTTTCAGAGCATTTTGCTTGCTTATTTAACTCTTGCCAGACCAGTCAAGAAAAAAATTCAATGTAGCTAACATTGCAGAACATACCATGACTTTATAAAATTGACTCCATGCACAATGATAAAACACTGCAAATAAAAGTGCAGATTTGGGAAGGCTGAAAATATGCAGATGGTCATCCTGAGTTTGCAGAGGAGATAAAATGTCATTTCTGAAACAAGTATTAACCTGCCCATTTCCTCCTTAATCAATGCTGATGGACTTAGTTAGTAAATTGGCCACAATTTCGTTTTTATTCCACATGCAATGCATTCAAAAATCGATCACTGTTTAATAACAAATTAACAAGTCCTACAATAGAATATTCTGCAAGAAATTAATTACGTTTAGGATCAGATAAACAAGGCAGCTGAAAATAAATGCCCTAGTCAACTTATTAGAACATTATAATAATGTAATTTCTTAAACTATCTATGGAAATATCCATTACATATATTTCGAAGGTACACAAAAATGCTGGAGAAAAAGTCAGCGGGTGCAGCAGCATCTATGGAGCGAAGGAAATAGGCAATGTTGCCTGTTTCCTTCGCTCCATAGATGCTGCTGCACCCGCTGAGGTTCCCCAGCATTTTTGTGTACCTTCGATTTTCCAGCATCTGCAGTTCCTTCTTAAACACATATTTTGACCATCAAGAACAACAACTCGTATGCAAGCAGATTTGCTGGAGGCAGTTTTGCAAGAATGGAAATGAACCTTTGACAAATATTAAATTCAATTGATACTCCATCATTCTCAAGGACATTCTGCAAGAACATTACCTGTATAATGATAACCACTAGCAAACAAAATGTAACCAGACTCAAATTACAAAACATTATTAAACCCTTTTTACCACCCATTCATCCAATGTGTGGGATATGTGTAAGATTTGTGAAAGCAATTACAACAGGTTTTGCATGCTTGGGTGATGGATAGATTAGGCTTGTTACTATCCTATTGCCATTCCAAAGGTTGGATAGTAATGTACAGTGTTTGACTTGCAGTAGTCCTATCCATTTAAGTAACTTGATCACCAGAACTCACCTTCTCATAATGAGTCTCCATGCACAAGAAGATGGTGTATGCAGTCATACATGCCAAGCAGCCCTCCAAGTACGACTGTCCTCCCACCTTCTCAGCCTCTGCGTACAGGTTGTTTAGCACTCGGATGGTTTCTTCAAATTGCTGTCTGTCAACCTGTGGAGAGCATATTACTTAAAGGAAGGGAATTCGGAAAATCCAAGCCACGCTCCCAAACAAACGGAAGATACATCAAGACAGCTGTCAATGCTTGTGAATCTGATGTTGCCACAGAACTAAAAACAGTAACACCAAGTAGTCGAGGCAAATTGATTCTTTCAGAGAGAATTGGAATTGGAAGTGAGACTGCCAATCCCGAGCATTAAGTTAAGAAAATGTATTGTTAAACTTGAATTATTACATTTGAATGCAACAATATCTAGACGCTGAGCCAAAAGCAAGAGAGACTGAAGTCAAAACACCTTCTCACAAATACCCGATAGCAATACCTACTATGCCATAGGCAAACAGCACGGAAACAGGCCCTTCAGTTCAGTTTGAGTTTAGTTTATTGTCACGTGTACCAAGGAAAAGTGAAACGTTTTTGTTGCGTGCTATTGTATGGGGCCTCATATATATTCTTTACACAATCGGTCTCCTTACTCAATATCATGCACGACTGATGGAAAGAGAAGTAGATACATAAATGGGAAAGGTTTAGTGAGATATGGACCAAGTGCAGACAAATGGGACTGGCTTTAGATGGGCCAGCTTGATCACCATAGACAAGTTGGGATGAAGGGCCTGATTCCGTGTTGTCCGACTATAAATAGAATTGGCGTTTCAGGTTAAAGACCCTTCATAAAAATTGCAGACACCAGGAAACAAATAACTATCACGATGCATGAATGGTGATGTTGGAGAACGGAAATTGTGCAAAGGAAATTGTCCAATCCATCTCCCTCTTATCTTCCCTGCAGCTTGAAAATGACCTGTTCTCTCGCCTCCCCTTTGATATTAAACATGAATTGTCCCTTTTTTCTACAAATGTTGCCTGACCTGCTGAATGTTTTCAGCATGTTGTTTTTATTTCAGGATTTCCAGCATCTACAATTTTTTTGACTTTCTGAGAAAGACGGATTTGCCCATGAATGGAATGCAGTGCATCTTCACTTGATTGGTTCCAGACAAGGGTGGCTTCACAAAGAAACTGGGTGGAATAGATCTGCCTCCTTTGAGGTTCAGGCAACCTCATCAAAACATGCAGATATCTCTGGAACTTAATAGGCCGAGTGTGACCTGATAGAAGTTTGTAAAATGACAAGAGGCAGAGAAGGGGTCGACAGTCAGCACCTTTACCTCAGGTTGAAACATTCAAATACTACAGGGGGCATAGCTTTGATGTGAGAAGGGAAAGTTTAAAGTGGATGTGCCAGGCAAGTTTTTGATTGATACAGAGTGGTATTTGCCTGGAACACACTGCTAGGGGTGGTGGTGGAAGCAGAAACAATAGCAGCAATTAGAGGCGTTTAGCTAGACTTGTGGATATGCAGGGATATGGAGGGATATGGACCACGTGCAGGCAAAAGGGATCGGTTTAATTTGGCATCATGGTTGACATGGGCACTGTTTAACTGTACTAACCCATATCTTTTCCCTCAACATTAATTCTTTGTGCTACAAATACTTGTACCTCACATAATCTTGTAGTTGCATCTTACCCTGGTTTCCAGTTCACAAGGGAATTTAGTTTGAAATTGACACACTGTCCCACTCGAGTAATCCCTTTGAATGAAGACTTTGGATGCTAACGCTGTGTTCTGTCTCAGGTCCTGCAAGCAGTGAGTCTACAAAACACAATAGATGAAATATAGAGTTAACAAAAAAAATAACTAGAGACCTTAAACATTCGGACATTTAAACTTCCCACACCTACAGAAAGTGGGTGCAGATTGCAAAATAGATTGCAAAGCCAGATTCTGTCATTCATTGAACAAATACACACGTTACAGACAAATCATGTTCTGAATCATTTCAGAAGCCTGAGGACTACAATGGAAGCTAGTTATAGTTGCACAGGAGACATTTATCAGCAAATGAGTCGAGGCACGTGCAGAGTTGAGCAATGCTACAGTGGTGGTCACAGGTGAACTGTGGTGGAATCTGGTAGATTCCAAGCAGAAGGATGGAACTGATAACAATTTCAAAACAGTGAGGACCCTGTTTTCTCATGCCAAAAGCAGCTCATCAATTCAGATGAGGATCAACATCAAATGCTGGAGTAACTCAGCGGGGCAGGCAGCATCTCTGGAGAGAAGGAATGGGAGATGTTTCGGGTCGAGGCCCTTCTTCAGACTGATTCAGATGAGGATGTACTTAATGGAAAATGAAATCAAGCTCTTGCACAAATTTTGCAGAGGGGATTTTTTTGCTTTTCTATAAATATTACAGAGAGGGAGAGAATTTTTGTTGTTGTTTATTATGATGTTCACAGTGTACCCTGTTTACATATCTGTTGTGTTGCTGCAAGCAAGAATTTTATTGTTCCATTTCGGGACATATGACCATTAGACACTCTTGAGATGAAGAACAAAGGGTGGTCAAGATAGATTCAAGACGCCATAAGAAGCTCCAGGTGGTGGTGGAAGCAGATGCGACATCAACATGTAAGAGGCTTTTAGATGGGCGCATGGAGACGCGGGAAATGGAGGAATATGGATCAATGCAGGCAGAGGAGATTAGTTCAACTTGGCACAATGTCGGCTCAGACATTGTGGGCTGAAGCACCTGTTCCTGCACTGTTCTATGTTTATAGCTACACTGTGTTGAAAATACCAAATTCCAACAAATTGGACACTTTTTTTATTCATCTTTCGCGGTCAGATTTTATAATTAAATAGTCGTTTCCCAAAAGCGTGCATTACATAAAATAAACCCCAATGTGTCAACTGGCTAATGCAGAACAGTTTTCCTAAATAACAGAAAATATTTAGAATCAGAATAAAATGTTAGAAATAGTGTACACAAAATCCACATCACTTTTGAATCCAAAACCTGAAATGGTTTTTAACATTGAACTTGAAAACAGTCACCAGTTACAGTACATGATCGTGATGGTGATGAGAGACCAAGCTCGTGAAAATTGGTGGCTGTAAAGCAATTCAATTTGCCCGTTTTTGGGTTACACCAAAGGGATTAAGAATGGCTTTGGTGTCATACCCAGCTTTAACACCCAATGTCACAACACATTTTGCATTCACAAGACAGCCAAAATGAGCTCTGGCCCAAATTGGACTGCATTGAGGAGAAGGTTTCTAATTCAAAATAGAATAATAGCTGGCATGAAGTTTGGAAAAACTGAAACCACAGCCGTTCACAGGACATGAAACCTTTGTTAAATAGCCCTTCCATATGACTGCTCCTGTTCAATGTTTAATCCAATGCAGGTCAAGTGAATGAATAAGGAAGCACAAAGCATTTGTTGAAACATTTATCAGTCGCCAGGTTTTTGGAAATTAAGTTAGTATTTTGTGGAAGCGAGATCAGAGAGAGATGCTGAAGCAATGTACAACCTACTCCTGGAGGACCATAATCCAACAAGGGGTGTGGCACAATGGAGCAGTGAGTAGAACTGCTGCCTTACAGCTCCAGCAACCCAGGTTCAGTCTTGACCCCTGGTGCTATTTGCACTGCTTCCCTTCCTTCACGTGATCCAATTTTCTACTGCACTGCTAAAATGCAGTTTGGCAGATTAATTGGCCGCTGTGAATTGCCCCAAGTGGGTAAGTTAGTGGTCGAGCCTGGGAGGGGAAAGTGGCAAAAATGTGGGAGGAATAAAATGGATTATGGTAGGATTAGTTCAAGTTCAAGTGAGTTTATTGTCATGTGTCCCTGTATAGGGCAATGAAATCCTTGCTTTGCTTCAGCACACAGAACATCGTAGGCATTTACTACAAAACAGATAAGTATGTCCATATACCATGATATAAATATATACACACATGAATAAATAAACTGATAAAGTGCAAATAACAGATAATGGGTTATTAATAATCAGAGTTTTGTCCGAGCCAGGTTTAATAGCCTGATGGCTGTGGGGAAGTAGCTATTCCTGAACCTGGTTGTTGCAGTCTTCAGGCTCCTGTACCTTATACCTGAAGGTAGCGGGGAGATGAGTGTGTGGCCAGGATGGTGTGGGTCTTTGATGATACCGCCAGCTTTTTTGAGGCAGCGACTGCGATAAATCCCCTCGATGGAAGGAAGGTCAGAGCCGATGGTGGACTGGGCAGTGTTTACTACTTTTTGTAGTCTTTTCCTCTCCAGGGCGCTCAAATTGCCGAACCAGGCCACGATGCAACCGGTCAGCATGCTCTCTACTGTGCACCTGTAGAAGTTAGAGAGTGTCCTCCTTGATAAACCGACTCTCTGTAATTAGTACAAAAGCTTGTGCTTAACGGCATGCACTGACTCGATGGGCCTATTTCTGTGCCATATCCCTGTGACACTTGATAATCAGTATCCTAGGACAAGCAGCAAAATACAATAATTTTTTGTATCATTCTGCTGTGGCGAACATATGACAGAGTCTCAGGGGATTTGTTGGTTATTTTCTTCGTGGAAAAATAGCATGTGATGGTAAACGCACACATTAGAAATCAAAGTATTGATGTTGGCAATTAGAGGAGATGATCTATAAATGGACAGCACATTCCCTTCTGATAAGTGTGACATGTGAGATATTAGTCATGTTCCCAGACCATAGAAAATCTTTATGCTCCTGCAATTCGACATCCATCAAAAATCTCACTGTATGCAAGAGATTTAAATATCGTACGTAAAGAAATACCAGATCCAGTGACGCCTCTTTTGGTGTATTTTTTATTACAACTACCTCAATAAAGAGGAAAATGATATGGTGGAATTCTGATTTGTACTCATGACAGATTTAACTGCCGACACTTGGGACTGAATCTCAACTCACAAAACAGGCTTCCTGCCGTCAGGTTAAATTGAAACATCCACCATCGCCAGTCTCCCAGCCGCAGGTTCTAGCAGTGTCAGACTGAGGGAGGTGACAAATTCACACGTATGAAGGAGCTTGATAGTCGAGTATAATGAGATTGGTTGCGTTCATTTTTAAACAGTTATCATATTTTAACTCGAGCCCGCTAGGGCTCAGTGCTGGCAGGTATAAAATTACAGGACTGTAATTGTTAATATTGGAGTCATGGGAGTCAAATGACATCAATTAATTCAGTGGGAAAACCAGCAGCTTGAAAATATTCACGAAACAGTCTAACTCACTCCTTTCAACTTACTGGTAGACATAAATGCTGGAGAAATTCAGCGGGTGAGGCAGCATCTATGGAACAAAGGAAATAGGCAACGTTTCGGGCCGAAACCCTTCTTCTGTCTGAAGAAGGGTTTCGGCCCGAAACGTTGCCTATTTCCTTCGCTCCATAGATGCTGCTTCACCCACTAAGTTTCTCCAGCATTTTTGTCTACCTTCGATTTTCCAGCATCTGCAGTTCCTTCTTAAACCTTGCAACTTACTGTTAGCTTCATGAAGTAAATTAAGTTGATATTGTACTAACTGCAGAGGGCAAAGAAAGTAACATTGTTGTAGACCAGTGATTCCCAACCTTTGGGGCCATGGCAAATTTCAGGGGGGCCACAGAAAAAATGTGGGATTTAGGGGCCACAGAAAAAATGTGGGATTTAGGGGGCCACAGAGCTACCACACTGTTGCCTCCTAAATTTCAGTTCTAATAAATTTAAATCTATGTAGTTGAAATATTTTTGATATTTGTGGAATAGAATAAAAGAGAATTAAAAGACACTGATGTTTTTTATGGAAGGTATTATAATATTGAAGTACTTTTTTTCTGTTAATAATGTCAAGGGGGGGGGGGCACAGAAAAATTAAAAGATCCTAAGGGGGCCATGAGCTAAAAAAGGTTGGGAACCACTGCTGTAGACAAACCAAAAATAGGGCTCTTGCTTAACTTTTTGTCCCTGTTGCCAGCAGGGCAACCTTGACAGCTTTTTAGGTTGCCAAATGACAGTTTAGGTGGTCATTTAAGACGGGTTGCATGGAGCGGGTGATAATGTGCTTGGACGAAGTGCGTAGTTACCAGTTGGAATTATGCTCAATAAAGCATTCACATATTATGTTCAAGAAGGAACTGCAGATGCTGGAAAATCGAAGGTAAACAAAATGCTGGAGAAACTCAGCAGTTGCAGCAGCATCTATGGAGCGAAGGAAATAGGCAACGGTTCAGGCTGAAATCCATCAGTTTGAAGAAGGGTTTCGACCCGAAACGTTGCCCATTTCCTTCGCTCCATAGATGCTGCCACATCCGCTGAGTTTCTCCAGCATTTTGTCTACGTTCACATATTATTTCTGCTTCAAATAAAGTCACAAACTAAACATATTCACCAATCAAGACATTATATATACCGCAATGACATGCAGCAAAATTAGAATACAATATCTCAACTCTTTTACATATTGCAATTGATGCAAGCATGTTTTCTGTGAAGGACCAAAAATGATCATGACATGGCCATAGCATGGGTTGTTATTGCTATTGGCACAGAAACACTCGCTACCCACATAATTTATCCACAACAAAATATACAGGTTGCAAGGAAATTTCTAAAGGCATTTCATGATAATAGCTGTTAAAGCCGACTATACCCATCTGACAGGTTAAACATTACACTAACTGACAAGAGACGGCCAAAGGACATAACTGCAGCAAATGTTCTTTTGGTAATATGTTTAAAGGTGTCAAAACAAATAATAACTTTGGGAATTAAAACACATTTGATTGCATTCCGTTATCAAACATAGTCAATGTTCGCTCTGAAGACCCTGAAGCACAATAGGGTCAGGGGGTGTGTGAATCAGTGCGGGGTGGATAGATGGCGGGGGGGGGGGGGGGGGGATTGAGAAGGCAATCAGTGCAGAATGGATGGATTGAGGCAGGTGAATTAGTACGTGTTGGTTGGAGTATGTAAAATTGTGAGGGGAGATGTCAGTGGTGTTGAATGGGGGTCAGTACACAGGATGAATGGGGGTAGATGCAAATGCTGGAGAAACTCAGCGGGTGAGGCAGCATCTATGGAGCTAAGGAAATGTGCAACGTTTCGGGGCGAGACCCTTCTTCAAACTGTTCCTCCCATTCTTCCTGAATGGGAGGGGGGGATCAGTACAGGGATGGATGGGGGGGGGGGGATGAATGGGGGGGGGGGGGTCAGTCAGCACAGGATGGGGGGGGGGGGGGGGGGGGGGTCAGGGGGGATGAATGTACAGGATGGAGTACAGGATGGGGGGGGGGGGGGTCAGGACTGAGGATCGGAGGGTCTGTGCAGGATGAATGGGTAATCACTACAGGATGAATGAAGGGATCGGTCTAGGATGAATGGTGAATCAGTGCGGGATGCATGAGGGGATCAGTACAGGGTGAATGGGGCATCACTACAGGATGAATGGGGGGGGGGGGATTGGTGCAGGGTAAATGGAGGGTGGGTCAGTAAGGGATGCATGGGAGGATCAGTGCAGGATGAATTAAGTGCTTTCACTACTCCTCCCACACGTCGAGGCCTGAATAGAGGAGGAGGGAATAGGAATCAGGGTGCGGGATTCCTTCCATAAGAGGGGTGGAGGGGGGCTTACAAGGGAGAGAGACGGTGTGGGGATGTGCAGAGGAGGCGATGCAGCCGCGCTCCTGGGCCGCTGCCCGCTGCCTTGCCCGTCATGTCGCTTCCAAAGTGCCCCTTCCCCTCCCACGCCACCTAGTATCTTTGTGCAGCTCAAAAGATACTATAGGGAATGTCGTGCAGCTGCTTCAGACACGGAAGGTCTCCACCTCCCCCTCCCTCTCCAGAGACGCTGCCTGACCCACCGAGGGGTTTGAAAGTGCCATTGGCAGTTTTGTAAGCAGTGCGATAGCGGCCAAATATCTTATAGCGGAGATCTTTGATAGCGGCCTCAAATCCGCCACTCAGTCGCGGCCGCTGTCGCTGCTGTTCGGAGCCCGTCATTCGCTTCGACCCTTCGCCACCACGCACCTAGTATCTTTGCCCCACAATCAAAGATACTAGACGAATGCAGCCGCCACCACCGACACGAAACGTCACGTTCCTATTCTCCAGAGACGCTGCCTGACCCACAGAGTTACTCCAGTTTTTTGTGTCTATCGGTATAACCCAGTATTTGATTGCCAAGCCGGGCAAAATGAGTCGACATTTAGGTTGCCCGGCTGCACTTTGAGTGGTCAATGGCACCCGGGCAACCTCTAATTTCGAGCCCTGAAAAAGGTAAAAGCAATTGACGGTATATCCAGTGGACTGCTCAGTCAGACAAGATGGTACAAGACAGATGAATTAACACAAATGATTTCAAAGAATCATTGCAACTTCAAAATATGTTGCCGTGCTTTTTCAAAATAATTATGATGGAATTTGATGAACTAACTAATTAGAAAGATGATTCGAAGCGCTGCCAGATTTTACTATCATATTAAAAGGATGCAACAGAGCAGGTACAGCTATTTAACGTTTATCTGAAGCTGTCTCATATAATAGCTAAGCAATAGTTTGACAAAATTAGTCTCAGAATCTTGCCGAACAAACCCTGTCAGACATCAGCAGCAATATTCGCTCCAACTGACAGGAATACTGCGAGGAAATAGCCCCGAGAGAACGTGAAGGTGTTGCACAAATGCACTTGACATTAAGCCACACTAGATATTAGAAAACCAGTAAGAAGATACTGCATTTGGAACCAATTGAATATTACTACTCTGAAATATCGATCGATTAAGAAAATATTTAACAGCCTGCAGTTTATGATGGCAGCTGAACAACTTTCACTCTAGTGTGTAACTCAATTCCACCTAAACAAAATCATATCACATCCACAAATGACTGAGCATTCAACAAACAGAGTGAAAGCACATCAGTTTAGTTACCAGACGAGCCAAAGATCCAAGTTCAAATCCAACTACGGCAAATGTGGAATTCAGAAAAGCAAACACTGCATTTAGCAATAATGACCATGAAACAACTAATTGTCGAAAAAAAATCCTCCTGGATCATTCACCAGCCATTCTTAATCAATCTAAACTGCACGTGACTGACACTTATCCCATGTGGAGGACTTTAAAACTCCCTGGAAGCGGCTGAGAAAACCACTCAGTTGGATCATTACCAATAAAATCACAGAGACCTCCAGGTTTTGACTAGCGCTTCCAATGCAGTTGGCCTTGCAAAGTCTTCCTCACAAACATCTCAAACTAGTGTCTAAATTGGGAGCACTGTCCAAGACACTAGTCTGGCAATAGACTATTACTCAGCACAGCTCTGTTCCACAGAGAGGACAGGTCCATCAGTGGTGATGGCGGATCAGAAAGGAGGGAATTGCAGCAGGCCTCTTCAACATTGATTCCAGACCTCACAAAGTCTCATTGCATCGTCAAACATGAGGAGGGAAACCTTTCTGTCTGCTATGTCGCCAACAATGAACAAGTTCATCAGTGATAGGGGCAGAATTAGGCCTTTCGACCCATCAAGTCTACTTCGCCATTCATTCAAAGCTGATCTATCTTCCCCTCTCAACCCCATTCTCCAGCCTTCTCCCCATAACCCTACTAATCAAAAATGTGTCAATCTCTGCCTTAAAAATATCCATTGACTTGGCCTCCACAAACATCTGTGGCAATTAATTACACAGATTGACCACCCTTGGACTAAAGAAATTTCTCCTCATCTCCTTTCTAAAGATACGTCCTTTTATTCTGAAGCTATGGTCTCTGGCCCTGGACCTCCCACTAGTGCAGGGGTGAGGAACCTTCTAGGCCATTAAGTGCGGCCTTTTGAATGAATCCAAATTTTGGAGAACAAATCCTTTTATTTTTATTGAAGAAGGAACTGCAGATGTTGGAAAATCGAAGGTGGACAAAAATGCTGAAGAAACTGAGCGGGTGAGGTCTGAAGAAGGGTCTCGACCCGAAACGTCGCCTATTTCCTTCGCTCCATAGATGCTGCCTAACCCGCTGAGTTTCTCCAGCTTTATTATCTACCTTTTATTTTTATTAATATGTTTCTGTTCGTCTTTTATTATTTTAATTTTAATCTTAAAATAAATGTACTTAAAACACCAAAGAGTAAAAGAAGATTCAACAAAATAATCCTCCCCGACTGACGACCACAATTAAAACATTAGTAAGTCATGAGGACTATTTTAGCAAAATTATGTACATTTTGAAGTATATCTAATTGAAGTTTCTTGGTAGCGGCCTTATTAGATTACAGCTAACTTAATGCGGCATTCCATCATGAAAAGGTTCCCCACCCCTGCACTAGTGGAAACATCCTCTCCACATCAACTCTATCCAAGTATTTCACTATTGGCAGAAGATCTGAAAGTAGCTAGGACACAGAATGTACTACTCAGTGCCCTCCATAATGTTTGTGACAAAGACCCATCATTTATTTATTTGCCTCTTTACTCCACAATTTGAGATTTGTAATAGAAAAAAAATCACTTGTGGTTAAAGTGCACATTGTCAGATTTTATTAAAGGCCATTTTTATACATTTTGGTTTCACCATGTAGAAATTACCGCTGTATTTATACATCGTCCCCCCCATTTCAGGGCACCATAATGTTTGGGACACATGGCTTCACAGGTGTTTGTAATTGCTCAGGTGTGTTTAATTGCCTCTTTAATGCAGGTACAAGAGAGCTCTCAGCACCAAGTCTTTCCTCCAGTCTTTCCATCACCTTTGGAAACTTTTATTGCTGTTTATCAACATGAGGACCAAAGTTGTGCCAATGAAAGTCAAAGAAGCCATTATGAGACAAAGTTCCATTCCTTTTGCAACTCCTCGCTAATGAAGGAGCCCCACCTGCATGCAGAAAGCACAAAACCACTTTCACACACGGCAGAGAGGTGGCAATGAACATTCGTAACACAGAAGACCCAAGCAATGACCACCTCCAAGAACACAGAGAATCCAGTTCCCTATATTCAAAGATCAATGACACTACCTTCAACAAGTCCCCTCCAATCAATATCCTGGGGTCGATATTGACCAGAAACTGAAGAGGGCAAGATATGTTTAGTTTAGAGATACAGCACGGAAACAGGCCCTTCGCACTGACTTGTGATCCTCGCATACTGATACTATCCTACACACGCTAGGGACAATTTACATATTTACCAAGCCAATTAGCCTACAAACACAATAATAATTGATGCAAATACAACAAGTGCAGGACTTTGGCTGGGTATCCTAGTGTGAGTGACTTCTATCCTGACATCACAAGGCACATGTGCAAGGGAAATCTTCACATTTGTCTGTATAAGTACAGTGCCAAAAATAATGAAGAATGCCTGAATCGTCCAGGTCAAAGTTGCCTGTTTGTTTGGTTCCCCATCCTCCTCTCTCACCATTCTTTGCCCCCACCACTGACACACAGGCAGCTATGCACAAATTACATTGCTGTAGCTACTCCCACAGCCGCCTCATGATGCCTGCAAACTCCTGCAGCTCCCCCTTCAAGTCAATGGAACTCCTTTCCCAACAACTTGGTGGGAGCACCTTTATCAAGACAAGGAGGCTTCCTAGAACCACGTTTACAAGAACAATAACTGCTGCCTGTGCCAGTGACATCCAGATCCCCAAAAACACATCTCTGAGAGAATCTAGATGGTTGCATGACTTGGCAATAGATTTTGTTTTTGTCTCTTCAGTGGTATAATCTGATGGAGGATGTGTTTGGCTTTTCATTTACATTGAAGGATTCTGTACATGATTTTTGAATCTCTGCATCTCAAAATCAGAACTCAACTAATCTCCAGGCGTTTGCTTTAAGTTACAGATTCTTGTCACACAGGTTTTCAAAAAGTGTCAACTTGCCACTTGTAGGAATGCACATTCATATCATAATGACATGAGATTGTAATCTCGTTGATTAACAATTATCTGCTTTCCATCCAACAACACATCACCCCTGCCTTCCCACACGTCAATTACTCACAAGGCTAATGTTTGGATCTATTTAGCTTCTGATACTAAGCCTTGTATATTTCTATATTTGTTATAAAGCTCGTTATCATAAGTCATATTTGCCTACGCTTCCTGAAAGAGAGGAATTCCACAATCATCTCAAAATCTGACCAAGTCATTGCTGTACAGGAGACCAATATATTCAGTCCATGTCAGCTCTGCTCAGCGCAAATCATTCATTTCCATTCGCCCCCTTGCTCAAGCCCTATCTAATTTCCTTTTGAAATCTCGATGTAAAGATGCTTATCAACTTTCACTCCTGATCCCAACACCCCCTGCCCCAGATGCACCTTTCAGTAATCCATAACCAAATATCACTGACATAAATATTGATTTTAACAAGTAAGTTTTTGTGTTTAGATTTATCATTGTCACATCTAACAAGGTACAGGGAAACGGTATTTTTAACATGCTATTCAAAACAGATCAGATGTATCATGCATAAATACAATTAAGTCCAACTCAAGTATAATAGATAGAAGAAAGGGAAGATAGAGTGCGGAACAGAATATCATTCTCAGCATTGTGGCACATCAGTTCCAAAGGCAAAGTCCAATGTCTGCAATGGGGTGGCGGTGAATCACACAGTATCCTAGCTCATGGAAAGGCCTCTCAGAAGCCTGATAACAGAGGGGACAAAGCTGCCCCAGGTGTGGTGTGCATGCTTTCATGCCGATTAAACAAACACAAACTCCACCACTACCCCTTCTTTCAGATAGACACAAAGTGCTGGAGTAACTCAGCGGGTCAGGCAGCATCTCTGGAGAAAAAGGATGGGTAACGATTCGGGTCAGGACCCTTCTTCAGACCCTGAATGAGTCTGAAAAACGATCCCGACCCAAATTACATCAATCCCTTTTCTCCAAAAATGCTGCCTTGCCTGCTGAGTTACTTCAGTACTTTGTATCTATCTTTTATGTAAACCAGCATATACAGTTCCTTTTTTCAGAGTGACTAAACCCCCATGCGTTCATTACTCAGGGATTGTGCAAGCTTTGACTGAAAGGGAGTGAAGTCCCAGGTTATTATGCCTTTCCTAGTGATTATTTGTTGAACACAAACCTAACTCGTGATCTTTCCTCATCACTGACCTTGCCCCCATCCCCTCCCCTCACCCACCCTGAGACGGCAAGGCAGCAACAGTAGAAGCTGTGGCAAGATCATGAGGGGAGAGAATAGATGAAGGGAGGGGAGAGGACAACAGACGAGATGAGGGGAGGGGAGAGGAGAATGTATGAGATGCGGGAGGGGAGGGAAGAATAGATGAGAGGAGAAGAAAATATAGATAAGAGGGAATGGAATAGGGGAGGGGGGAGCAGGGAGAAGAAGAAGAGAGGGGGAGAAGAGGAGAGGGGGGAAGCGGAGAGGGAAGGAGAGGGGAGGAGAGGGGGGAGGAGAGGGGAGAGGAGAGGAGAAGAGAGAAGGGAGGAGAAGGGAGAAGAAGAGGGGAGAGGGAGAGGGGAGGGGAGGGGAGAGGGAGAAGAGGGAGAAGAGGGGAGAAGAGGGGAGAAGAGGGAGGGGAGAAGAGGGGAGGGGGGGAGAGGAGGGGAGAGGAGAGGAGAGGGAAGGGGAGGAGGGGAGAGGAGAGGAGAGGAATGAAGAAGAGGAGAGGGAAGAGGAGAGGGAGGAGGAGAGGAAGGGGAGGGGAGGGGAGGGGAGGAGAGAAGAGGAGAGGGGAGGAGAGAGGAGGGTAAAAGAGAAGGGGAGAGGGGAGAAGAGGAGAGAGGAGAAGAGAAGAGGGTAAAAGAGAAGGGGAGGAGGGGAGGAGAGGGGAGAAGAGGGGAGGGGAGAAGAGGGGAGTGGACAGATTAAGGAGGCGAGGCCCCGGACCATCCACCACCCCGGGTTTCCCCGCCACCTGCAGCGCCGCCAGACTAACACCCCCCCTCGGTCCCGCCACCCCGTCACCGCGCGCCCCGACGCCCAAACCCCGTCCACCCGCCGCGCATCCCCATCCCTCACCTCCGCCATCTTGAACCGCAGCCTGCTTCCGGGTTGCCGCGTCCCACAGACACGATTCCCCCCCCTGCCGCCAAATGGCGAACTAAAGGGCCGCCCTCCACCGACTGTCCCTCTCAACTTCTCCAGCCAACAAACTATTGCAGTTTACAAATATACATTTACATTAAATTCCGCTGCACTATTTAGTTTGAATATATATATATATATATATACATATATATATATATATATATAAAATATAAGATATCCTATTTATCCTGAATATATATATATATATATATATAATATATGATATGCTTTTATTTAAACAACATTTTTTGCATTATTCAGGTTCAATTGCATTATTTTTCAATATTTTCACATCGAGAATCTCTCCCTGGGATAATTTCGAAAATGATAAATTCGTTAACACTGTAATTTAATGCAGAATAGAACAAGCATTCTGCAGTATCAATATATATATTATTGTATAAAATTAGTTATTCGGGTATTTTCAATGCATAGTGCATGACAAATAAAATTACTGAACTATAAATTTCAGGAAAAACACAACCGTGTTTTATGTAAAGCTCCAGCAATTGATAATTTCTCATCCCAAAGCGCATGATAATTAAAACTCTTGACTTGTTCCCAAGAATTTCTCCTGCAGTTCCATCTAACTCATCTCAGCCTTTCAACATTATTTTTCCTTTTATTTCCTCTCATGTTTCTGGTTTCCTCTTGAAAATGTTTGAGTCATCTTCCACTGGGTATAATATTTCAGTGAATAAGAATTTCCTTCTCAGATTCCTTTATTATTATTAACATTACATAATAATTTTTTTATTGCAACTTTACATTTTAATCTCATTTTTGCTAATATATCCTGCCTTTTTCTTACCACAGACCTACCTCGATATTCACTCACCCCTAATTCTAGATATTTTTAAATGCATTTATCTCTAATTGTTTTCTATTTCAGTAAAAAAATAATCAAATGAAACATTATCTATGGAATTCTTTGCCACAGAAGGCAGTGGAGGCCAATTCACTGAATTCACTGAATGTTTTCAAGAAAGAGTTAGATTTCGCTCTTAGGGCTAAAGGGATCAAGGGAGCTCTTAGGGCTAAAGGGATCAAGGGATATGGGGGAAAACAGGAACGGGGTACTGATTTTAGATGATCAGCCATGATCATATTGAATGGCGGTGCTGGCTTGAAGGGCTGAATGGCCTACTCATGCACCTATTTTCTATGGTAGACAAAAATGCTGGAGAAGCTCAGTGTGTGTGGCAGCATCTATGGAGCGAAGGAAATAGGCAACGTTTCGGGCTAAAACCCTTCTTCAGACCTATTTTCTATGTTTCTATTAACTTTGTGTCAATGTTTGCACATTTTTCCGGACCTCTTTGGCAGCCAGCATTTTTGGTTTGTTCTACCTTATTAGCTTCCTTTTTTTTTAGTTTTAGTAGTAAAAATAACCCTTGGATCCCTTTGATTTCCTAATCGAGATGTCTCACTGTTTAATGCTTTTTAAGATTTGGGATTTTATCGAATTCAACTTAATTCCACGAAAAGAAGTTAGCAGGATGGTTAGTTGGACAGAGGAATTCACATTGAAAGGATGAGGCCTATGTTGCTGTGGGAGAGCATTGTAGTAGTTGTACACGCGTTAATTAGTGGCAGTTCGAAGATGATAACAGACAAAGAAGCAGACTGTTTTGCTACTAGCAAAGCTACTGTGTATGACAAGCAGGTTCGGCTGTGTTCATGGGCACAGAACAATTGTTACATAACCTCGTCTATTCTCTTTTTTAGCTTCCCGGACCAATTTCAAATTCTCCAATAAAGATAGATACAAAATGCTGGTGTAACTCAGTGGGGCAGGCAGCATCTCTGGAGAGAAGGGTGATGTTGATACCCTTCATCAGACATAGAGTCAGTGGAGATGGAGACTAGAAATATGGAAGGGTAAGGTGTGTAAACGACAGATCAAAGCAGACAATGCTCAAGAAAATATAGAATGCTTCATTGTTGGCTATGGGGAAAGTGGCAATGAGGCACACGGTCAGTACAATTAATCAGGAGGACAGTGAAACCAAAGATCCTATAGCGGAGCAAGATAGACCACTCCTGCTAAATGCAATGGGCTGACGTGCAGTATGCAACGGAACAGAACGTGGGCCTTTTTTTCATCCATTTCAGTAACACGACCCGACTCGCAGTGTAATCAACATTTAATAAATTTAAATTCTGAAAATGAGGAGAAGATTTTTACCAAATAACTTTTATTTTACCAGGATGTTTCCGTAACCGGCTTCCATCTCCGCACTAGTTATCTCGCACCCTTGCTCTGCTATGGGATCTTTGGTGCGGAGACGGAAGCCGGTTATGGAAATGGGGCTGAAAATTACCCATGAATCTGCCCATGACCGTACTACGTCTTTAGACATGAGTCCAGGGGTGGCACTGGGGAAAAGGATGGAGAAACTGAGTTTGGGGGAGAAAAAGTAGTCAAGAAGGCTTTCGTTACATTGGCCTTCATCAATCAGAGTATTGAGTGTAGAAGTTGGAAGGTCATGTCATGGTTGTATTAGACATTGGTGAGGCCATGTTTGGGGTATTGTGTTCAGGTTTGGGCACCATGTTGTAGGAAAGATGCTGGAAAGTGCAGAGAAGATTTACCAGGATGTTGCCAGGACTTGAGGACCTGAGTTGTTGGGAGAGGTTGAGCATACTAAGACTTTATTCCTTGGAGTGCAGATGGATGAGGAGTGATCTCATAGAGTTGTACAAGAGGATGAGAGGAATAGATTGGTTAAATGCACAGAGTCTTTTGCCCGGAGTAGGGGAATCAAGAACCAGAGGACATAGATTCAAAGTGAGGAGGAAAAGATTTAATAGGAACCCGATGGGTACGTTTTTTATACAAATGGTGGCGGACTGGCCAGGGTGTCAGCTTGCCCGATGGCAAGTGGGCCCCTGATAAAGTGTGCCCCCTATATCAAGTGGGGCCCTGATGAAGTGGGCCCCCTTTGTCTCCTGGCAACCAATATTTTTAGAACCAGTCTGCCACTGGGTGGCGGGTATATGGAACGAGCAGTCGGAAGAGGCAGTTATTATCATAATATTTCAGACATTTGGACAGGTACATGGATACGATAGATTTAGAGGATTTTGTCCAAGTGCGGGCAGGTAGGACTCGTATTGATGGGGCTTGCTGGTCGGCATGAGCAAAGTGGGCTGAAGGGCCTGTTTCCACGCCAAGACTCTCTGTCTCTGATTCTATGGGAGGGGGATAGGGGTGGTTTAGCGGTTCCCTAAACTTGGAGGAATCAATGTTTTATCGTTGGGTTGTCAGTAGGCCAAGTGGAATATGAGGTGCTGTGCACAGGTGAGAATTCATCATCAATATTTTAGCCTGCAATGAATATTATAGGCCGTGAGTGCCTTGCTTGAAGATTGCAAATAATCACATGTGTTTAAACCACTTGTGACCTGTCGCGGCTATGGCAAGGATTACCTAACAGAGTTCCATGAGCATCCAAAGAGCACCGCAGGATATGCATTTTATGCTGGCGAAAGGGGAATTGTGCCAATTTAAGAATAGCACAGAAAACAAAATGTTTTCCCTTTATAGCATGATGTTTTGGCAACCGGCATTCATATTTGGGACAACAGTGGAAAGTTCTAAGTACATTTTCATGTGGTATTCGGCATGCAATGATTCCACTCCGGAGAATATAATTCGTTTTTTTTTAGAAGCACATAAAAAAATAGAATTGGGTCATACACAGAGGGTAGACCAGTTCTGCACAAGAACAGCCGCTTCAGCCCACAGTGTACACGCCAAATTAGAAGCGAAGACCATCTCTTATCTACCTACATATAATCCATATCCCTCCATTCCCTGCATTTCCATATGTCTATCCCAAAGCTGCCTCAACCACCTTCCCTGGCAACATGTTCCACACACTCGCCTCCCTCTGTGTAAAAAACTTGCCCTGCATCTCCTTTAAACTTTGCCCCTCTCACCTTAAAGCTACGCCTTCCAGTATTTGTTTTTTCCATCCTGGGAAAAAGTTCTGATAGTCTACCCTATCTATGCCTCTCATCATTTTATATATTTCTACCAGATCTCCCTATATCCTCTGGTGTTTCATAGAAAGCAAAGCAAACGTGTAAGATATCAACAAAATGCCAAAAGATTAAACTGTAAAAAACTCTGTAGGCCTTTGAATTAATATCAACAAATTAGAATCGTAGAGTCAAACAGACCCTTCTGCCCAACTTACACATGCCGACTAAGATGGTCCATCTGATGTGCAGGAAGGAACTGCAGATGCTGGTTTAAACCGAAGATGGGCACAAAATGCTGGAGTAACTCAACGGGACTGGCAGCATCTCTGGAGAGAAGAAATGGGTTACGTTTCGGGTCAAGTTTTGTATTTTTGTTAAGGGACTTTATCCTACAGCCATTTGAGATATATTCAGCATTATTAATAAGTGGAATGTTTTACAGCATTAGTTGTTGATGGCGACAAACAATTTATAATCTGCTACAAAGCTATATTTATGCTTTAAGTGTTATGAAATCCAATTTTAAAATTTGATATTCGTGTGACCAGCGGAATTTCACCATCTTAATCTTATAAACTTTACTCATCAAAGGCAGATAAACCATAATTGGTATCAACTTGAAATGACGACTTTACTTTCTGTTTTCCTATTTCTTCAACACTTTGAAGGGTGATTCGCGCTGTTAATGTATGAGTGTATGCAGTTGTGTGTTTGCTAGGGGAATCAAGAGCCAAAGGACAAAGGTTTAAGGTGATATGGAATGAACTGCCAGAGGATAGTAGGTGAGGCAGGTATTCTCACAACATTTTAAACAATATTTGGACAGGTGCAGGATACATTAAGAGTGATACGAGTTATCTAGGCAGATGAGACTCGTGCAGATGGGGCATGTTGGGCAGCGTGGGCAAGTTGGGACAAATGGGCTGTTTTCACGCTGTATGGCTCTTTGACCTTAGACGTATTGCACCTACCATGTCTTCACACTGTCAGCGACGTTTCCCAGGTATCACGCACATTTCACTGCTACCTATACTTCTTTCTGAAGTCTGAGAGTACAAGAGATTGTGCAAGCTTGAGCATGAAACTCATTCCACGCACAAACAAAAGTAGCGGTGCACACATACATCCTAAATAGAGCATTCAAATGTATTTAGGGAACATCCAACATACAAGTTACAGAGATAGGTTGAATAAGTTAGGTCTTTATTCTCTGGAGTGCAGAAGGTTAAGGGGGGACTTGATAGAGGTCTTTAAAATGATGAGAGGGAAAGACAGAGTTGATGTGGACAAGCTTTTCCTTTGAGAATAGGGAAGATTAAAACAAGAGGACATGACTTCAGAATTAAGGGACAGAAGTTTAGGGGTAATATGAGGGGGAACTTCTTTACGCAGAGAGTGGTGGCGGTGTGGAATGAGCTCCCAGTGGAAGTGGTGGAGGCAGGTTCATTGGTATCATTTAAAAATAAATTGGATAGACATATGGATAAGAAGGGAATGGAGGGTTATGGTATGAGTGCAGACAAGTGGGACTAAGGGAAAAAAGTTGTTTGGCACGGACTTGTAGGGCCGAGATGGCCTGTTTCCGTGCTGTAATTGTTATATGGTTATACAAGCCATAATACTAGAAAAGTACCATAGCAACATCTAAAATGTATTTGGACAGGTACATGGATAAGAAAGATTTAGAGGCATGTGGACCAGATGCAGGCTAATGGGCCTAGGTGGGGCATCCTGGTTGTCATAGATGAGTTGGGCCAAGGGCCTGGATGAGGGGGCTGTTTCCATGCATTAAAAAACTCCACGACTTTAGTGGTAAACTTGATAAAGTAAAAAGTAAGGAATTAAAGGTGCATGTAAAATAAGTAAGACTAAACATGGAGGAAAAGTAAGGTAGTCATTTCATGCTGACACCAATTAAGGCCTATTTGCTTTGAAGAGAGAAGTTTAGAAAATCAATATGAACTTTAATCTATCTAATATGGACTTCATTTTATACTTAATCTATATCACACTCGCGATAGTAGTGTGGAGGGCACATTTATAGAGTGACTAAGAGACAGTTTTATAGAATGATAAATTTAGGAATCCACACGAGAACATTTAATTTTTATCACATAATCTAATATTATGTGAAGAGAAATTATGAATTTTGGAGTTAACATACTTTAAGTTGATAATATGATAGAATTTTGCATGAAACTTTGTACATGATAACCCGGTTTTAAAGTTCAAAGTTCAAAGTAAACTTTATTGTCAATTCAAAATAAATTGGATTGAAATTGCGTTTCCCCATACTCCAAATGTGCAAGTAATATTTATAACACAGACAGACAATATACCAATAAGATAGGCAATATACATTATTTAAAATATTCACAGTGTGCCAGACTGTAGTAAAATTTTGAGGTATGTTATTAAAGTGCAATAATAAAGGTGCAATATAGAAAAGTGCAAATAGCATACTGCAGACATTGAGTTAAAGTTAAATGTTCATGGAATTTTCTTGAGTGTGTTGAGTAGTCTGATGGCCTGAGGAAAAAGCTGTTTTTGAATCTGGTGGTTTTGCTCCGCATGCTGCGGTAGCGCTTGCCAGATGGTAGGAGAGTGAACAGTTTGTGTGCTGGGTGGGTGGTGTCTTTGATGATATTGGTTGCTCTCTTGCGACAGCGAGATGGGTATAAGTCCTGGATTGTAGGTTGGGGTGACCTGGTGATCTTCTCCGCTGTCCTCACCACTCTCTGTAGGGCCTTCTGGTCAGCAGCAGAGCAACTGCCATACCAGACTGAGAGACTGCTGGTAAGAATGCTCTCAATGGCACCCCTGTAAAAAGTGGTGAGGGCAGAAGGGGGGAGGTCGGCTCTCCTCATCCGTCGAAGGAAGTGGAGGCGTTGCTGAGCTTTCTTGACTAGGGAGATGGTGTTGGTGGACCATGTCTGATCATCTGTGATGTGCACTCCTAGGAACCTGGTGCTTTTCACAGACTCCACTGCACTGCCATTGATGGTGAGTGGGGTGTGTGCTGTCTGTTTCTTCCTAAAGTCCACAGTTATTTCTTTTGTTTTATTAACATTGAGTTGAAGGTTATTGATGTCACACCAGCTGATGAGTTGTTGTACCTCCTCTCTGTAGGCAGAGTCGTCATTGTGGCTGATGAGGCCCACCACTGTTGTGTCATCAGCGAACTTGATGATGTGGTTCGAATTAGACCTGAGACCGTGCTTGGTACATGCCCTTCGAAACCTTTCTGATCCATGTACCTGTCCAAATGTCTTTTAACCATTACCAAATGTACCTGCCTCTACCACTTCCTCTGGCAGTTCCTTCCGTATGTGCATTCCCTTTTGTGTGGAAAATCAGAAGGGGTTGAACATCTGGTCTCTCAAAGACAAATGAATTAATGGCACAAGGTTGGAATCGGTGTCTTAAATCTAAGCAAAAACTGACAGGTATGAGGCAAGTTGTGTACAGCAGTGGTTCCCAATCTTTTTTAGCTCATGGTCCCCTTGGGATCTTTTAATTTTTCTGTGGCCCCCCCTGACATTATTAGCAGAAACAACGTACTTCAATATTATAATACCTTCCATAAAAATATCAGTGTCTATTAATTGCACATATATCCTCTTTTTTTCTATTCCACAAACATGAAAAATATTTCAACTACATAGATTTAAATTTATTAGAACTGAAATTTAGGAGGCAACAGGGTGGTAGCTCTGTGGCCCCCTTCATTGAACCTGTGGCCCCCTAAATCCCCAAATGTTTATGTGGATCCTCTGAAATTTGCCATGGTTGAAATATGGCCCCATGTTGGGAATCACTGGTCGACGGCAAGTTGGGAAAAATAGATCAGCCATGAGCGAAAGGCAGAGCAGCCTGATGGGGGGAATAGCCTAATTCTGCTCCTATATTTTATGGTCTTGTGGCGTGCAAGTTTTAAGTTGGATAGAAACAAGCCTTTGCATTTGTCTTGGGGTTAGACTAGCGATTAATCTGCTATTAATTTTATACATGAATAATTTTCTCATGTGGCTAATGTTTTAGTAGTGCAACAATGTTTCCAAAACCCCACAGGGCTCCCCCTCATCCCTGCTGAATCCAACAGACCCACATCCAAACTGCTACCCGCTGCTTGCTGTCTCCTGAAGATTGTAAAAACAGTTCATATAACATGAAAGTTGCTTTATTTATTGAGTGAGTTCATTTGTGTGTGGAAAGAGCAGCCAAGAGTGAGTAATTAGTTTTGGTGAGAGATATAGCGTGGAAACAGGCCCTTCGACCCACAGAGTCCGTGCCGACCAACAATCATCCATAAACTAGTTCCATCCGACACGCTGGAGACAATTTACAGAAGCCAATTAAACTATAAACCTGCTACTATCTGAACTACTAGCTACCTCATTTGGAGACCTTTGGACTATCTTTGATCAGACTTTACTTGTACTAAACATTATTCCCTGATCATATCTATCTCTCCCTCTTAACCCCATTCTCCTGTCTTCTCCTCATAACCCCTGACACCCTCAGTGGTCATTCCTTTGCAGAGCCGGGGTGTCCGTACATGCCTCCTCTTGTTTAAAATTGCTAGGAGTCAGCTCAAGCCAGGGCAAGAGTTGAAAACACACTCTACGTCTTTTTTAACTTTCTTTGCCAGGTTGAGCAAAATCACAAAGAACTTTCCCATCGATTTTCAATGACTTTGACTTTAAAATTATTTCTCTTTTCGAGAGACGGCCCTTTCTAAACCTGCTTGAAGATCTAATGGTAAAAGTAGTGGTTAATAAAAAACAAATGTTATCCCTATATTTCATAGCTTGGGCTCTTTAACATGCATTCTTTGAAATATTGGCAGCGCAGTGATATTGGAGTTCAAATCTCTTGATCAACCTGGTTATCAGGAGTGGTTTAGGCTATTTAGGCTGTGTACACTGTGAGTGGCTTGAATGTAATCATGTATTGTCTTTTTGCTCACTGGTTAGCACGCAACAAAACCTTTTCACTGTACCTTGGTACACATGACAAGAGACTAAACTGAACTAAACTAGAGTTGACAAACTCCATGCAGATAGCACCCATATTCAGGATCAAACCCGGGTCTCTGGCACTGTAAGGCAGCAACCCTACTACTGCCCCCCTTATTCTTGGCTCTTTATCAGAGGTTTAGCACAGGTAATACTAAGAACATCCTCATCTTTCGGGTCCATCTTCCATGTTTCAAATGTTGACATCGCCGTCATCGTCCGTCGCAGGCTTCTGGCGATAATCAGTGGGAGCCATCACTTGTTGCAATAGATGATGGTGGTAGCAGAATTAGCTCGGGATACTTCCTGTTCCCAGCCCCGCGACGTGGATGCTTCTGCAATGGGGCCAACATGAGAAATAGGAACAGGAGAAAGCAATAAGGTCCCTCCAACCTCCTCCACTGTTTGATAAGATCTTCCGCCTCGACTTATATTTCCCTCCTGATCCCAAAATCATGATTCGAATGATACAGGAGCAGAGTTAGGACATTCGGCCCATCAAGTCTACTCCGCCATTCAATTATGGTTGTATCTTTCTCTCATAACCCCATTCTCCTGCCTTCTCTCCAAAACCCCATGACACCTGTACTTATCATCTCAGTCAGTTTTGAATTCCCAAGTGTGAGTCATTTTAATGGCTCGGTGCAACACCTACCCCCAGCATGGCCAGTGCCAGCCTGTCTGTCTGTCTGTCTGCATTCTCCCAAAGCTCTTCGGATCCATCAGCCGATTCACCTCCCCTTCCTCTCAACTCTGCAGAACTCTCTCCAGCCTTCTGGGTGCACTGGATTGCTTCCTTTATACACTGTTCGGTTCCATAACTGCACTTCAAAAGTATTTCATTGCTTCTCAAGCCCTTTGAGACATCCTCTGTTAAAGGTGCTATATAAGCGCAAGGAATACTTTCTTTCCCGATGCATAAGGCAAAGGACCATATGTTAATAATCAAAGGCATCGGTTCAAATCTTTTGTGCAAATTATTTTTTTAAAAAATGATGGAACTTGATCCCAATATTTGGTAATAATCCCTAGAAATATGTAATAAAAACTCAAAATGACTTACTCAGTCATCGTGAATTAGTACTTCATATAATCCATTGCATGTGACCTAACATAATGCCCTGGTTATGCAGTGGTATCACATCCTGTACTGCTTTTTACTGCCAATGGGACCAGATGGTAATCGTGTAGGAGATGCTTTGCGCAACGCTGGGCAGATAGTATCTCAGATAAATAATAGAAGTTAGTTCATTTGAGTTTTTAAAAAGATAACTTACTCTAATGCTGTACCAGATTAGTTTTGTTTAGTTTCGAGATACAGCGTGGAAACAGGCCCTTCGGCCCACCGAGCCCACACCGACCAGTGATCTCTGCACATTAACACCACCCAATATACACTTCTTCTAAGATTAACCTTCAAACCTGTACATCTTTGGAGTGTGGGAGGAAACCGAAGATCTTGGAGAAAACCCACGCAGGTCGGGGGGGGGACAGGGACATACAAATTCCGTACATACAGTACCCGCAGTCAGAATCCAGATCGCTGGCCCTAAATAGCCTAAACCACTACAGATAGCCAGGATGATCAAGAGATCTGAGCTCCAATATCACTGCGCTGCCAATATTTCAAAGAATGCATGTTAAAGAGCCCAAGCTTTGTAATTTCAAGCTTTGAAATATAGGGATAACATTTGTTTTTTATTAACCACTAGCTTTTACCATCAGATCTTCAAGCAGGTTTAGAAAGGGCCGTCTCTCGGAAAGCTGCCACAGAGAAATAATTTTAAAGTCAAAGTAATTGCAAATCGATGGGGAAGTTCTTTGTGATTTTTCTCAGCCTGGCAAAGAAAGTTAAAAAGAAGAAGCGTGTGTGTTTCAACTCTTGCCCTGGCTTGAGCTGCCCTGGCAATTTTGAGGCTTGTGACCCCATAGCAACTAAGGGTGTTTTATGGGGAGAAACAGGAAGAGAGGATCAGCTACGATTGAATGAGGCATGTACGCACACCTCAGCTCTGCCCCCCCCCCCCCCCCCCCCCCCCCCCCCCCCCCCCCCCCCCCCCCCCCCCCCCCCCCTCCCCCCAAAACCCAGTATATCCCAGTATCTCATCAGAAATGACCACTAACGGGTGTCAGGGGTTATGGGGAAAAGAAGACAGGAGATCATGGATAGGTGGGGTTAAGGCTGGGAGAGATATTATCAGTCCTACGATTGAATGACTTAAGTAGACTTGATGGGCACTAAACAATGGCCTAATTCTGTGTTCAAATGTAATCATAAGTAATAGGTGTAGGCCATTTGGCCCCCCCCGCCCAAGATCATCAATATCCAACTCAGTATCCAACTGCCTTCTTGAACCCCCGATCTTTAAAAAATGGCCAACATGGAGTTGGATCTTTGGTGTGGAAATAAATCCCCAACGCTGCTCTCTTAGTATTGAACACTCAAAAAAGAATCAAATGTAATAGATCCCCTAATGGCACTTTCTGACCCATCTGAAGATGGATCTCGACCCAAAACGTCACCCACTCCTTCTCTCCAGAGATGCTGCCAGTCCCGCTGAGTTACTCCAGCTTTTTGTGTCTATCTTCAGTTTAAACCAGCATCTGCTGTTCCTTCCTACGTAGCACATTTTCTATTATCTATTATAATCAAACACAAAAGCATTACCACTTAATTTTTTTGTATATCAAAAAGCACTATGTCATTAATGTCTCATATAATCGCATGTGTTTTGTGGCGTGTCTCATGTTTACTATTGCCAATGCCTTTCTTTGCCTGAATGTTTGGCACTGCATTAAGGCCGACCTTGGCATGATATAAAATGAGGCCTGCGAGTGCATCGCAGTACACCATTATTGAATCTAAGCCATTTAACTCCTTCAAGCCTGGTACAGAAACCAAACAGCTCAGCCGTACTTGGGGTGCTATTGTAGGCAGAGAAATATCTTGCATATTTACACTTAAGCTTTTGAGGGATTTATAAGGAGGAGAGGTTGAACCTACACAGAGGAAATAAAGAGCTCATTGACTGATAGACATCAGACCAAGCTACATTGCTCTTGCTGCAACTGACAAAGGGGCATTGATGGATTCAAATAGCATCATAAGTCATTGTGAAAACCCTTCCGTCGCATTTGTCTTGTTTTAAATTATTATTCTCCACTGCAAAGAATCGGCCTGTTTCCACCAGCGCTGCGAAGATCTTAATGGTACAATTCAGAGGCACAGTCTGCACAGTAGAAGAGAAAAAGCTGAGGTTGACCCATGCCCCCACTGTTTATTCACTAGGTGACTAAAGGCTTGACTGACCCTAGTGGTCAGGGCACTGCATTTCCCACGACATCCATGGGGCTGCTGCGGGAGGGCATATGTTTCACATTGTGCTTTTCTGTGTGTGTGTGTGTGTGTGTGTGTGTGTGTGTGTGTGTGTGTGTGTGTGTGTGTGTGTGTGTGTGTGTGTGTGTGTGTGTGTGTGTGCACGTGCATTCAAGCATACGTGTGCGTGCCTGTCTGTGTGTGTGTGTGTGTATCTGCACGTGCATTCAAGCATGCGTGCGTGCCTGTGTGTGTGTGTGTGTGTGTATATCCGTGTGTGTGTGCCTGCCCGTCTGTGTGTGTGTGTGTGTCCATGTGTGTGTGTTTCTGTGTGCCTGTGTGTGTGTGTGTGTGTGTGCGTGCGTGCGTGTGTGTGTGTATGTGTCTGTGTGTGTGTGTGTGTGTGTGTATGTGTGTGTGTGTGTGTGTGTGTGTGTGTGTGTGTGATTATATGTGTGTGTGTGATTATGTGTGTGTGTGTGTCGTGTGTGTGTGTGTGTGTGATTATGTGTGTGTGTGTGTGTGTGTGCGTGTATGTGTGTGATTGTGTGTGTTTATGTGTCTGTGTGTGTTTATGTGTCTGTGTGCTCCTATGTGTGTGCGTCAGGGGATCAAACTTCATGTGACATTCATCAATTGGAGTAAACAATTTAAGGAAACATTGCCCCATTGAAGTGGTGCAAATACTGTGACATTTAAGGAATGTCTGTTCACTTAAAGATGCTTTGTTCCAATAAGTCAAATCATCCCCAAAGACAGGAGTGTAGGTCTCGACCCGAAATGTCAGCCATTCCCTCTCTCCAGAGACGCTGCCTGTCCCGCTGAGTTACTCCAGCATTTTGTGTCTATGCTGAGAATTATATTTTGCATTCTGTATCTTTCCCTTCATTCTACGTATGTTACTTGAATTTGGCTTGATTGCATTTATGCGTAGTCTCAGGGCTGCCAACATTGGGTGAGAGTTGGGAGTGAGAAATTGTGGGAGATCAAGTCCGAGGGAGCGTAGTGCCCCCTCCCATTAGTACAAAGCTTTTGAATTTTTCAGCTTGAAATTGTGCAATCTGGTGCATACTGTAGCGAGACTTTTAACTACCACTTGAATGCAATATTTATGCTTTAAATTGGATTAGCTATGAGTTAGGTTAGAGTAAATTACATTCCTAATTACATTCCACAGTAGAGCCCGGCTCTGATCAACAGGTGCAGCACATGAATGATCTTAGTATATTTATGTATGGAAATCAGATTATAATCATACTTGGCCTATGTTGACCAACCTGGGTCTCACTATGTTGACCAACCTGGTACTACTCCTGACCCTGACGGCAGTTGCATACCTTCTCTCATTCCTGACACTGAGTCCAGCCTTACACCTGGCCCCCTATTCTAGCCTGATCATAGCTGCTTACCTGCTTAGGTTCCCACTCCCATTGTCCCAGCTTTGACTGCACACTTAGTACTATTCCAGACATTGACTCTGGATGCACACTTGGCCTTGTTCCTAGCCCCTCTGCACTGACAATATATCTGCCCCACACATAAAGCCCCCATATCTGACCCCCTGGACTTAACCTATTATGTTCAAGTCCACGGGTACTTATCTAATGCGGTAATCTTTTATGGGCACTTCACAGACCAAATTTTGTATGTCATACAAAATGTTTGTATAACAAAATTTGCTACATCCATTGGCTTCCTTGTTATCTAACATTCTAGTTACTTTGACAAAGAAGTCATCAATTGGTTGAACTCAATTTCTCATCCATAAAATTATACTTACTCAGCTGTATAAGTATTCTGTTACCATTTCCTTCATTTCCTAACAAACTGTCCTGAAGTCATTTTCACCCCCAATATTTTCAGTATTTTTCTGTCTTCCTCTCAGCTGGGACTTTCCCGAAATGCAAAGTCCAATAACTATATATTTCAGCAATATTATTCTATTAAATGTGATCTTGAGAGTACATAATATTTTCTGTGGTATTCATAACACAACAATGATAAAAAGATCTTTGTTTTGATCGCACCTACCAACATGCATACATAATTATATTAGTTAATATGTATCGAGGGCAAAGTTTTTGTTCCAATGCTCCCCATTCCCAATTACCTTTACATTGAAGTGATTGAAATCCAAGTGAAGTTTAAATGGCATCAGAAAAATGAAACCTCCGGAATGGATAATATTCACTACGTGGTTGGTTGGAGTCAGTATCAGCACAATTACTATATTAAACTTTGAATCTTCAGTTGTCCTGGTTCAAGCTAAAACTAAAGTCAAATAATAATCTCCTCACTCATTCCCCTGCAAGTATCTCTGTCATTTCTTTAAAATATGCCCCTTCTTTGAACAAGCTCTTAAACATTGCATCTGAATCAGTTTCCATCTGATTACACCCCTTGAGGATGTTCATCTACGTGTTCAATTAATAGAACAATGAGATTGGGGTCATTTCTATTCAACCTGTCAAAGGAATTTGTGGAGGGGGGGGAGGGGGATTTAGAAATAGTCAGTGAGGTAAACATAATAATTGAGTGGCAAATGACAATAGTGCTACCTTCCCAATATTTAACTGAAATAAATAATGGGCTATCGGGGCTGCACGTTGTGACAGACATCCTGACACCTTGCATGTCACTTTAATATTATATTTATCGCATCTCCCTGGATATTCCGGATTAAGGTTTTGTCAACTAATTACAAATCTGGCTAATTACAAATCAATAACATTAGCCAACTCCGAAATACGAAGCGCTGAGCATTGGGATCCAGACATCACGGACAACTGGCCTCAGTTCCCCGCTCACATCTGGCAGTGTTCTCTGTCTGAACCAGGAGCCACAGAGCGTTTTGAAAGTGGAGAGGCTGAGCAATCACTGATCACTGGCCTTGAGGGTAACCGGTGAGGGAGTGGAGCAACCGAGCGGGTACCCCTTCCACGGTAGGGACTTTTTGAAATTTGATTTATTAAAATCATATTTTAGTGCATGTAGGAGTATGATTTCAATGTTATTTTTTGAATTATTTTTAAGTAGTAACTTTTTAAGTGGTAACTTTTTAAGGGGTAACTTTTTCCACACAAAGGGTGGTGGGTGTATGGAACAAGCTGCCAGAGGAGGTAGTTGAGGCAGGGACTATCCCAGCATTTAAGAATCAGTTAGACTGATACAGGGATAGGACAGGTTTGGAGGGCTATGGACCAAAAGCAGGTGGCGTAGCTGGGACATGTTGGCGGGTGTGGGCAAGTTACGCCGAAGGGCCTGTTTTCACACTGTATCACTCTATGACTACATTATACCTCCACCATGCATGAATGCTTCAAAATCAGGTGGTCAAGTTTTATTGCCATATACTCAAGCATAGAAGCATGGAAAATAGGTGCAGGAATAGGCCATTTGGCCCTTCGAGCCAGCACTGCCATTCAATATGATCATGGCTGTTCATCTAAAATCAGTACCTCTTTCCTGTTTATTTCCCCATATCCATTGATGTCGCTAGCCCCAAGAGCTAAATGTAACTCTCTCTTGAAAACATCCAGTGAATTGGCCTCCACTGCCGTATGTGGCAGAGAATTCCACAGATTCACAACTCTCTGGGTGAAGAAAGTTTGTCTTCATCTCAGTCCTAACTGGCCTACCCTTTATTCTTAAAACTTTGACCCCTTGTTCTGAACTCCCCCAACATCGGGAACATTTTTCCTCCAGTTACAGTAAGTGAAAATCTAGCAGGCAAGCTATCTTCCATCGTTTCTCACGAGTGCTTGGTACTTACTTCTAGCAGCCACTGGTTGTCTTCCAGGATGCACCGAGCCGCAGCCTGATCCATGCCGGTCATCTGGGTGAATATGGCACAGAGAGTCTCACAGCAGCGGCGCAACGCTTCCAACGCCTCAGACAGCCCGGGGCTCTTGCACTGCGGCTGCTCCATGGCCGGAGCTGCAGCGAGCGACTGGCCAGCCCGGCAAACACTCACCAGCCCGGCAAACACTAGCCAGCCCGGCAAACACTCACCAGCCCCAGCTCCGCGTCCGCATCTGTCCCCGCTGCTGCTTATGCTTCCATCCTTCCTTCAGCCCCGGCTCTCCAACACCCATGCAGTTGATATGAGTTTTGAAATTTCCATTGATCACAGAATTTCTCACGACAGAGCGTGAGAAATTTGTGATCAGCGTGAGAGCATGAGAATTTGGCTCAAAGCGTGATTCTCACGCCCAATGCATGAGAGTTGGCAGCCCTGATAGCCTTCCTTATCTGATATGATCGGATAGCATGCAAAACAAAAGCATTTCACTGTACCTAGGTAAATGTGGTAATAATAAACTTAAACCTAAACCTAATATTTCCGAGTTTAGATGAAAGATCATCGACCTGAAAAGTAAACAATGATACTGACTTCATTGTGTACTGCATATGCTGGTTTAACACCAAATGCTGGAGACACAAACAGCTGGAGTAACTCAGCGGGTCAGGCAGCATCTCTGGAGAGAATTAATAGGTGATGGTTCAGGTTTAGAACCTTCTTCAGACTGCACAGAACTCTTGTCGGTGAGAGGAGGAAAATTTCTTCAAAGTGGTTCGTCACTCTGAAGAAAGGTCTCGACCCGAAAATTCACCTATTCCTTTTCCCCAAAGATGCTGTCTGACCCGCTGAGTTACTCCAGCTTTTTGTGTCTCTTTTCTGTCGTCCTTGCCCTGCTGAGGTATTACACCTTTAACTATTTTTATTTCAGATTTCCGGCATCTCAAATATCAGTTTGAGAATATTGCAGTAAAAAGACTAAGGCCAATTGCAATTTAACATGAACACTCCCCACAGATTCCTGTCTCAGCAGCTTCAGGAAGGGGTTTTCCCAGAAACAACTGCAGATTATTACTGAGAAAACACATTGTGATTTTTAAGCGTTTGTTCGGGCATCAATTGGATCCATCTGACAACTGCCATTGGCAAAGAAAATGAAAACACAATAAATCCGTCTCTGGCTTACAGGACATCAAAAACAACTGTGTTATATCTGATTGAGGAAGTGATCTGACTGTGGGGTTTTGATAGCTATAATCAATCTTCACTCTGGCAGTTTTGTATTATCACCTGGATACCATGAGATACCATCAGTGCTTTGTGATAATTGCATTCATTGTGATTGTTTGTGGTTTCTCATGCTATACATTGGAGGCAGTCTATTCACAGCGTGATGGAAATGTGTCCTGGTTGGTGACACAAAGGGACTATTATGCGGACATAGAAACATAGAAAATAGGTGCAGGAGGAGGCCATTCGGCCCTTCGAGCCAGTACCGCCATTCATTGTGATCATGGCTGATCGTCCCCAATCAATAACCCGTGTCTGCCTTCTCCCCCATATCCCTTGATTCCACCAGCCCCTAGAGCTCTATCTAACTCTGACCTTGGCATAGATAGCACCAAGGTTTTCTGATACTAGATGACTAGGTGTCCTGGAGGCACTCAGCAGCTCCATGTCACCCTGGAAAATGTATTTAATGTTTCATTTTTCAGAACATTATAGTTTATTTTCATTTATTGTCAGGTGTTCCGAGGTACAGTGAAAAGCTATTGTTGCGTGCTAACCAGTTGGCGGAAAGACAATACAATATTACAATGAAGTGATACTGGTTAAAGGAATACGTTTAAGTCCAGAAAAGTCTGATTAAAGTTTGTTCAAAGGTCTCCAATGAAGTAGATGTTAGCTCAGGACCGCTCTCTAGTAGGTGATAGGACGACTGATAATGGCTGGGAAAAAACTGTCCCTGAATCGGGAGGTATGCGTTTACATACATTTATACCCCTTGCCAGAGAGTGAGGGGAGAAGAGGTAGTGTTCGGAGTGAGACGGGTCCTTGACTATGGCAAGGTGGCCTTGCAGAGGTAGCGTGAAGAGTCGATGGTGGCAATGCCTTCCGCTGCTGGACATGGGGGGCATGGAATGGTGGAGACTCCCCTCAAAATAAGGGAAGATATCCCACGCTAGTGGGCCACATGAGTGGCATGGGTGGGGGACAGATTTGTGAAATTTGAGAAATGTATTAAAAAAATATTTTGCACGGTTCATGTATTGTATACAATTGTTAACTGAATAAAGTCTATTTTGAAATAAATTTTAAAAAAAGTGTCAATTGAAGGGAGGTTGGTCTGCATGATGGCCTGGGCTCCATCCACTATTCTATTTGTTCCTATTTGCATAGAAACAAAAGAACAGGAAGGAACCATTCAGCCCCTCAAGCCCATTCTAATACTCTATGAGATTACGTCAGATCTCTGTCTTAACTCCATCCACCTGCCCTGTTTTATTTTTCTTATGCCCGCCCACGGCAAGTTCAGCCACAGTCCAATTACTCTTTACATGCAAAACCCTTTTCTTACCTCTCTAATGACTGTGAGATCTGATCAGTTCTTTTAGAAATTCTGAAATCCTGCATCAAATCACTTATCCGGCCCTCCAGGGAATAGTAGCTGATTCAGCGTAATCTCCTCATAATTTATCCCCCCCCCCCCCCCCCCCTTCCCCAGTGCCTTGAACCCAGGATGACTTTTCTTCTGGATGGTGGCCTAAGATCACCCTTCAAAATGTAATAAATGACTGTGAACTCAGGCCTCGGGCCCAACTTCCATTATAAAAGCAAAATTGGAAGTTGAAAGCATTTTTCCGAGGACAACCAGAACTGTACCCAAGTACGAGGCTGTACTTTTGGAGAGGTGGTGAAAGAAAACACTGTCGATTTCAAAGAGTACTCACTTTATTGTGTGCAGCATGTCAAGTATTAAATCGGTATGGAGGGATACAAAATGGTGGAGTAACTCAGCGGGACGGGCAGCATCTCTGGAGATGACTGAACTCATTTAGTCATTCTGAATCCTCTTGTCCATTACATTCCCAATCACATCTGGCACAGTCCATACACCCTCCACCATTTTAATAACTTCCAATTCCCTGGTCCCAACCAACTCATCTCCACCATTTTCTCATTCTGCAGTATCTGTCCATATACTAGATGGGCCGAATGGCCCAATTCATCTCCTATAACTTATGAAAGCTAAGGACTTAATGCTGGTAAGTGGGCTAAGTATAAATGAGTACAATAAGTTCATGTTCATGTCATTGGAGCAGAATTAAGCCATTTGGCCCATCACGTCTACTCAGCCATTCAATCATGGCTGACCTATCTTTCCCTCTCAACTCCATTCCCCCGTCTTCTCCCTGTAACCTTTGACACTATCACTAATCAAGAACTGTCAATATCCACAAAATACCCAAGACTTGACTTACACATCCATCTGTGGCGATGAATCCCACAGATTCACCACCCCCTGATAAAATAAATTCCTCTCACCTCCTTTCTAAAGGTACATCCTTTTATACTGAGTTTGTGTCCTCTAGTCCCAGACTCTCCCACTAATGGATGAGTGGCATGAACATGATGGGCTGAAGGGCCTATTTCTGTGCTCTATGATTCCATGACCTAAGTTAGATATTTACACCTATCCTCTGGATTAGCACAATTTCCCTTTGGAGTTAAAAAAAGACACAGTGCTGGGGTTACTCAGCAGGTCAGGCAAAATCTCAGGAGAACATATATTGGTTATGTTTTGGGGTGAGATCCTTCTTCAAACCAAAACAGTGCATGCACAAGCTCTCCAGAGATGCTGCCTGACCTGCTGAGTAACTCCAGCACTTTGTGTCTTTTATGCATACCAGCATCTGCAGTTCCTTGTGTCTTCCCTTTGGTGTTACTGGATGGTATTCAGTAGTAGGGGCCCTTGACTGTGCTCTCCTCCCTTAACCTTCTTAAACAGTAAACGTCATGCAAAATTATCCATTAGAGAAGAGGGATTGAGCCAATGCCTTAACAGCAGCTGTCTAGATCAGGGGTGGGGAACCTGCGGCCTTAAGGCCTCATGCGGCCTTCTAGGCCATTAAGTGCAGCCTTTCGAATGAATCCAAATTTTGTAGAACAAATTATTTTATTCTTATTAATATATTTTTGTTCTCCTTTTATTATTTTAATTTGAATCTTAAAATGAACGTATTTAAAATACCAAATAGTTCAAGAAGATTCAACAAAATAATCCTCCCTGACTGACGGCCACAATTAAAACATTAGTAAGTCCTGAGGGCCATTTTATTGCTACGAAGAGTTACTGGCTTTGGCCACTCTTACGGGTAGAACACGAGGAATAGATTTCTTCAAATACTTTCAAGATAAATGTCGTGAAGTATATCTAATTGAAGTTTCTTGGAATGCGGCCTTGTTAGATCACAGCTAACTTAATGCGGCATTCCAACACGAAAAGGCTCTCCACCCCTGGTCTAGATAATCCTTTATCAAAGTCACAGTTTGCCTATTGTGATCAGATTGTCTAACACCAATGCAAAATGCACTGTAAAATTGGACAAAGGAATTGGGATATAAACTTCACACATCTCCAGCTTTCCTATGGCAGTTGAACATGTTGGTTAAAATACCAACCTCTTCCATAAAGCTGGCTGTTTATTGACCTGCAGTTCATTCCACTTCATGAGCATGGTTAAATATTAGATAGCTGCAAAGAACAAATTAACTTTGATGCCCCGAATGTGCTGGTTTCCGAACACTTTCAAGTAAGCATTAGATATTGGTGGGGGAATTATCAAAGTGACTTGGGTGAGGTGGATGGGTGTAAATTTACATGGCTAGCTAGCCTTTCCTTTACTGTATCATGGAGATACATGGAACTGCAGATTTTGGCTTATGCAAGGTTTTCCAGATTGAAGAAGGGTCCTGACTCAAATCTTCACCTATCCATGTTCTCCAGAGATGCTACCCGAGTTACTCCTGCACTTTGTGTCGTTTTTTTTCTTTTTATCACGTTCGGCGGCAGGGCTCAGAACTGAGTTTCTCACAGATGTCGACCCTCAGTTTTGATTTACTCCTTCCTGCAAAGGACAACTGGGCCAGCTCTTTGTGACCTGAAATGAAAGAAAAGGATGTTCTGCATTTCTGTAGAACCTTTCACATTCTTTTCAGGGCAGCCCAAAGTGCTTTGCAGTCAACGAAGCATTTTGGAATGGTAGTTGCTGTTAGAATTTTGGAACCAATTTGTGCAGAGCAAGATTCCAATGACAACATTGAGGCAAGGAATCAGTGGCAGACTGGCCAGGGTGTCAGCTTGCCCCCGATGGCAAGTGGGCCCCCTATATCAAGTGGGCCCCTGATGAAGTGGGCCCCCTTTGTCTCCTGGCAACCAATATTTTTAGACCCAGTCCGCCACTGCATGGAATCAAACAGCCCAAAAACAGGCCCTTCGGCCCTACTTTCTCATGTTAACCAACATGCCCTATCCACAACAGTCCACAGATTGTTCCTCAGATTTCTTCTTGGTTCTTGGTTTCTTGGTCCTCCAAAATATTCCAAATGGAATTTAAACTGGAGGTGGTGGAGGGAGGACTTAAGCCTGAAAGGGTTATTGGGAAGAAAGAGCTACTTTAAATTTAGTTGCATCTAGTTGGGTAACTATAGTAGGGTGGAGATTAATCCATGCTTTAATTGTGCGGGGGAAGAACGAATTGCTGTACACATCTGTCTTTGTAGCTGGGATCACAAATTGGATCGAATGCCCTTGTCTGCTCTTAATTGGTTTGGGTTTGGTGTAGGTCTTGTAATCTATGTCGAGCTGACCATTTAACATTTTGTAAAAACTGTGAGCTTCATGTCTGTCTTGGAGAGGGTTCTATTAAATCTTTTCCCTCACACTTTAAACCTATGCCCTTTGGTTCTTAGTTCTCCTACTCCCAATAAAAGATCTCCCAGTGGTAGATCTTGGTGCATCTACCCAATCTATTTCCCCCTTGACCTTATACAGCTCTATAAAATCACCCCATCCTCCTGTGGCCCGAGGAATACCTAACCTTTCCAGATGGCTCAGGGCCCTCAAGTCCTGGCAAAATGCTCGAAGATCTTCTCTATAACTCTTACCAGCTTAACGTCTTTCCCATAGCAGGGTGATCAAAACTGAACAAAACACTCAAAGTGTGGCCTCGCCAACTCTTTGTACAACTCTAAACTAAACTAAACAGAACGAAACGAAACGAAAAAAAATGAAACAAAATCAATCTAACCTCAACTAAACTAACTGAACAGTATTTAAGAAGGAACTGCAAATCGAAGGTAGACAAAAATGCTGTAGAAACTAAGCGGGTACAGCAGCATCTACGGAGCGAAGGAAATAGGCAACGTTTCGGCCCGAAACATTGCCTATTTCCTTCGCTCCATAGATGCTGTTGCACCCGCTGAGTTTCTCCAACATTTTCGTGTACCCTAACTAAACAGTGTTTGTTCAGCAGAGGTGCATTGTAAGATTAACCCAACAGATGAAGTGATGTTGACTGAGAGATAAGTGCAAGTCAGGACATTAGATAAGGCCACTATTTTACCGTGAAATTGGGTAAAAGGGCCTTTCTATCCACCTTACAATGTAGGTTGACCCATGATTTAACATCGCAAACAAAAGGTTGCATCTCTGATAGTTTGGAGTGTCTTGGTAGCTCACAGAAGTGGCAGCCTGTATTTAAGGTGTTATCTCCCGAGTGGGATTAAGTGGTTACATAAACATTGGATGATGGAGCACCTGAAGCGAGTCAATTGCTCCGTACTCCTAGTGACCTTTGGTACTATCATCACCCTACAAGCACAAACAGGACGTACAGCTTTGCAAATGTCAATTGTCCCACATAACTTCCTCCACTCATCGATTGCTCAGACATCCTGGACGCCGGGACAGAGAGAGCTAGATAGGGCTCTTAAAGATAGCGGAGTCAGGGGATATGGGGAGAAGGCAGGAACAGGATACTGATTGGGGATGATCGGCCATGATCACATTGAATGGCGGTGCTGGCTCGAAGGGTCGAATGGCCTACTCCTGCACCTCTTGTCTGTTGTCTATTATCTATTGTCCATTGACGGGGCCTGCATTCGCTGGAATTTAGAAGGATGAGAGAGGATCCTATAAAAAACATGTAAAAATCCTAGCGGATTGGACACGGTAGATGCAGGAAAAAATGTTCCCCATGTTGAAGGAGTCCAGAACCAGGGATCACAGTTTAAGAATAAGGGGTCGGCCATTTAGGACTGAGATGAGGTAAAACCTTTTCACCCAGAGAGTTATGAATCTGTGGAATTCTCTGCCACAGAAGGCAGTGGAGGCAGTTCACTGGATGTTTTCAAGAGAGAGTTAGATTTAGCTCTGAGGGCTAACAGAATCAAGGGATATGGGGAAAAAGCCGGAACGGGGTACTGATTTGAGATGATCAGCCATGATCATATTGAATGGCGGTGCTGGCTCGAAGGGCTGAATGTCCTACTCCTGCACCTATGTTCTTTGTTTCTATGTAAGTCTGCTGCAAGGTTAACAGAAAATATATCATCACAAGGTAATTATTAACATATCTACTATTGCAATATTTGTATTAATATTCTGGGATCAATCGCGAGATATGCTGTTGCGTTTGTATGGTTCTAATATTTTGCTTGGATTCAACTCCACTTTCACATCCACTACATAACTGCAGCACAAACTTTTAAGGTTCCCTTATTCTTCTGGAATGCAGATTTTTTTCTGGAATACACATCATATATTAAGGAAATGGCACGCTGTTATAAAATTATTCCCAGAGATTTTTACAGTGCCGCAGTCTTTTAATATGGAAATGTTTAACCTTGTTGTTTTTGAAGATGCAACATTTTGTGTAAATTCCAGACTGCACTATGTAGCTTTTCATTCTCGATTCCTGATTTACCATCCATCGAAAAACTAGGGATTATGGAATGGGCAGGAGTGGATGGAGCCCCCTTTAATGAGATCTTGAACAATTGGTGTTGGCATTCGTGTTCATTAGGTCATCAGGGATAGGAGTAGAATTAAGCCATTCGGCCCATCAAGTCTACTCCGCCATTCAATCATGGCTGATCTTTCTCTCTCTCCTAACCCTATTCTCCTGCCTTCTTCCCATAACCTCTGCCACCTGTACTAATCACGAATCTATCAGTCTCTGCCTTAAAAATATCCACTGACTTGACCTCCACAGCCTACAGATTCACCACCCTCTGACTAAAGAAATTTCTCCTCATCCTTTAATTCTGGGGCTACGACCTCGATTCCCAGACTCTTCCACTAGTGGAAATATCCTCTCCACATCCACTCTATCTGAGCCTTTCATTATTCTGGATGTTTCAATGAGGTCCTCCCTCATTCTTCTAAACTCCAGCAAGTATTTTAGTTTAGTTTAGAGATACAGCGCGGAAACAGGCCCTTCGGCCCACCGGGTCCGCACCGACCAGCGATCCCCACACATTAACGCTATCCCACACCCACCAGGGACAATTTTTACATTTACCAAGCCAATTAACCTACAAACCTGTACGGAGGATCTGGAGGATGGGAGGAAACCGAAGATCTCGGAGAAAACCCACGCATGTCACGAGGAGAAGGTACAAACTCCGTACAGGCAGCACCTGTAGTTGGGATCGAACCCGGGTGTCTGGTGTTGCATTCGCTGTAAGGCAGCATCTCTACCGCTGCGTCACCAGTACAGGCCCAGTGCCGACAAACGCTCATCAAAGGTTAACCCACTCATTCCTGGGATCATTCTTGTAAACCTCCTCTCCAGAGCCAGCAAATCCTTCCTCAGACATGGTGTTGGTATATTATTGTCATGTGTATCGAGACGAGGTGAAAAAACATTGATTTGCGTGCTATCCAGGCAAAACATACCACACGTCAGTACAACCAAAAGATGTTCATGTATAGGTGGTGCAAAGAGGAAAATAAAAGAGTTTTCAGAATATAGTGTTGCAGCTACAGAGAAAGTGCAGATAATTAAAAGTGCAAGGGTCACAAGGAGGTAGATTGGGAGATTAGGACTGGATCCTGAGTTTATGAAGGGTCTGATCAAGAGTTCTAACAAAAGCGGGTAAGAAGCTGCTCTGAAACTGCTTTCAAGCTTTTGTATTCTCTGCCTGATGGGAGAGGGGAGAATAGGGAACGACTCTTGATTATGGGAGTGATCCTTGATTCTGTTGGCTGCTTGCCCAAGGTGGCATGAATCGATGGGTGCGAGTAGTTTGTGTGGTGGAGTGGGCTGCATCTACAACTCTCTGTAATTTGTTACCAAACAAAGTTGTCTTGCATCCTAATCAGATGCATTTCTACGGTGCGTCTCTAGAAATTGGAAAGTCGTTGGAGACACGCTGAATTTCCTTGGTCTTTTGAGAAACTAGCGGCTTGCTGTGATTTCTTGGCTGTGGCTTTGTTGTAGTTGGGCCAGGACAAATTGTTTGTGACATTTACCCCTAAATAATGACAACACAGTGGCAAAGTGTTACAGCACCAGAGACTCGGGTTCGATCCTGACCTCAGATACTTACTGTACAGAGTTTGTATGTTTCCCTGTGACCGCGTGGGTTTTCTCCGGGTGCTCTGGTTTCCTCTCACATTCCAAAGATGTACAGGTTTGTACATAATGTACAAATGTACGGGTGATCGCTGCTTGGTGTGGACTTGCTGGGCTGAATATACAATACAATCAGTTTTATTCGTCACTTGCAAATAAAGTGCAAGTGAAATGAATTTGCCACCAGCGGTACAATGAAAAAGAACACACAACACAATAAAAATGTAACACAAACATCCACCGCAGCATTCATCACTGTGGTGGAAGGCACAACATTTGGCCAGTTCTCCTCCATTTTCCCCCGTGGTCGGGACCTCAACCCTCCGCAGTCGCCGCTGCGGGCGTCCAGATGAGTGAAAGTCAAGGTAAGTCCTGAAACTGTGCCTCCCCCACCGGAGCCTGAGGCTTCAGGTTGGTGTAGGCCGCAGGCCGGTGGTCGAAGATTTAAAGTTCCCAGCGCGCCGCAGCCAGAAGCACCGCAGTCTGCAGGGCCGGCGGTTGAAGCTCCCCTCCAGGGGTCACTGGCGAGGGACCCTGTTCTTGATGGTAAGTAGGACTGATCAGCGACAACGATGAGTCAGCCTAAAGGGAGGAGATCCAGCACCTGACCACCTGGTGTGCCAACAATAACCTCGTCCTCAACGCCAAGAAGACGAAGGAGATTATTGTTGACTTCAGGCAGACCAGAGGAGGCATACATACCCCCATCCATATAAACGGGACTGAGGTGGAGCGCGTCTCCAGCTATAAATTCCTCGGAGTACATATCTCGGAGGATTTGTCCTGGTCCCTCAACACCTCCAAGCTGATCAAAAAGGCACAGCAGCGCCTTTACTTCCTGAGGAGGCTCAAGAAAGCCCACCTGTCCCCCCGGATCCTGACCAACTTTTACCGCTGTACCATAGAGAGTATCCTGACCACCTGCTTCACGGTATGGTACAGCAGCTGCACTGCTGCGGACAGGAAGGCACTACAACGGGTGGTGAAAACCGCGCAGCACATCATCGGTGCCCCGCTCCCTGCCATGGATGCCCTCCACCGAAAACGGTGTCTGAGACGGGCTGGGAAGATCATCAAAGACCCCTCACATCCCAACCATGGACTGTTTGCCCTCCTCCCATCAGGGAGGCGGTACAGGAGCCTCAGATCTCGTACCAGTAGGATGAGGAACAGCTTCTACAACAATACAATCACACTGCTGAACTCGGAGTCCCACCGATAGATTTCTCCGGTCCCTCCGTCCCCATTGTTTAATTATTCTGTATTTTTTGATTATTCTGTATCTTCTCTCTTTCTATTTTTTAAATTTCTTTATGCACAACTACTACGGACTTACGCAAAACTGCATTTTGTTGTACTCATACTTGTATTTGTGCGATGACATTAAAGTTGAATTGAAAAAAAAAGTCCCCGCCGCGCCCGTGGTAGAAGTAGGCGGTGGGAGCTTCTTCTTCTGAAGGGCCCGTTTCCACATTGTACCTCTAAACATGAAGGTCTTGAACATCACTACTTCTGCACTATTGATGCAGACTAGGACATGTACTCTACCCCACCTCCTGAAGTCAATGACTAGCTCCTTGGCTTTGCTGATATTGGGGGAGCAGTTGTAGTCTTGTAGTCTTGACACCACATCACAAAGCTGACTATCTCCCTCCTGTACTCAGTCTCGTCACTGTTGGAGAACCAGCCCACCAGGTGGTGACAGTTGCAAACTATTCTTTACTTGAGATGAATAGAAAGGAAAAGCCTGAGGCATGTTTTGAGACACAGCAATGGAAACAGGCCCTTCGGCCCACTGAGTCCGCACCGACCAACAATCACCCCGCACACTAACACCATCCTACACACTGGGGACAATTTACAATTTTTGTTACCGAAGACAATTAACCTACAAACTTGGACATGTTTGGAGAGTAGGAGGAATCCGGAGCACCTGGAGAAAACCCACGCAGTCACAGAGAGAATGTAGAAACTCTGTTCAGACACAGACTCCACGCTGACCTTTGAACACTCGTTCACACACGAGTTCTACACACTCCCTACACACCAGGGGTAATTTACAGAGGCCAATTTACCAGCTTGACCAGGCATCGTCTAACAGGCCGAGAGTGTGGACCAGACGCAGTCTACAGCAGTGAACCAACGATGGAGTTGCTGCCTAACAGCGATTGTAGCGCCACAGACCCGGGTTCAATCCTGACTAGGAGTGCTGTATGTACGGAGTTTGTACATTCTCCCCGTGACCGCGTGGGCTTTCTCCGATATCTTCGGTTTCCTCCCACACTCCAAAGGCGTACAGGCCAACTGGCTTTCTATAAATGTAAATTGTCCCTAGTGTGCATAGGATAATGTTAATATGCGGGGATTGCTGGTCATTGTGGACTCGGTGGGCCGCACTGTATCACTAATCTTAACTAAACCATGGCCATGCTTGGCCACCAGGTGCAGCAGCGCTGCCATGACAACGGGCCTTCATGATCAGGTCAAGAACCCTTCATTAACAACAACTACGGCTTGAAAATGGCACCACTGTAGCAACTTTTACATTGTTTCTGTACACTATTACTATAAACTTGTTCTGTATCCGAGATGTTTATCTAAGAGATAATCAGCCTGGTCACTCCCTTTTCTCCCCTCCCCCATCAGGCAAGAGGTACAGAAGTGTGAAAACCCACACCTCCAGATTCTGTAACAAGTATAGCTTGGCCCCAATAGCAGCACAGAGTAGAAACACAGGAATGGGTACACCGTACTCACACAGAGGCTCAGGATTGAGCGAGGGTTCCGAAGAGGGGCAGGCAGGAGACGTAGTCGGGGTAGCGGAAGGTCCGGTAACCAGGAGATCCAATACACGATGCAAACAAACCAGCGAGGGACAGACGAAAGGAGAGTCGAAGCCAGGCAGGAAGTTGAGGAGCCGTTGCAGGGATACACCAAACAGCCCAGGAGAGAGGCAGACAGAAACCAGGAGGTACGGGATGAAGGCCGTGGTCGGGGACAGAAGGCTGAGGTGATATCCGGGAAGACGACAGGACGGAATGGTCAGGGGCAGGCAGGTTCGAATCCGTGTAGGCAGTCGGGAAATCGCTGGAGAGTCTTGCATGAATGCTGAGAACAATCTGGCACTGTGTGAACGGTGAGGAGAGTCTATATACCGGGTTAATAGGTGATTAGAGGCAACTGAGTGCAACAGGTGAGGAGAGTTGGGCTGATGAGTGGGGCGTGGCAGGGAGGCAGGCGAGGAGAAGGAGGGACCGGTGGAAAAGTACCGGGAGGTGAAGTGGATGAAAATGAGGAGAGGGCAGACTTGACAGATTCAGGGACAGTTTCTTCTCAGCTGGTATCAGGCAACTGAACCATCCTACCAACAACTCGAGAGTGGTCCTGACCTACCAACGACCTCATTGACGACCCTTGGACCATCTTTCATCAGACTTTACTGGACTTTATCTTGCACAAAACCCCTTTATCATGTATCTGTACTCTGCGGAGGGCTTGATTGTGAATAACATTTAGTTTTTATACCTATTTAAAATTTTACACCTCCTTACAATAAAAATCCCTCATCCAAAAAAGACGCTGGACTAAAGGGCCTGTCCCACGAGCATGCGCCTGCATGCGGCAAGCGCGATCAAACGTGCTCGCTTGAGCCGTACAGCCTCGCGGGGCCGGTCCCACTTCAATTGCCGGAGCCGTATGGAGTTGTGCTGAGCTGATCCCGACATCGCGCGGGGCTCCGGAAAATTGACCGTGTTCAAAAATTCCACGCGGCAACGGCCTGCCGGCCCGCAGCCACCTCGACGCCGTACGTCACGCGCGAACTTCCCGCGGACTTCGCTCGAACTTCATGTCACTCACTCGACCTCCGCGCGGCCCCTGCTTCTGGTTTGGTCGCGCTTGCCGCATGCAGGAGCACGCTGGTGGGACAGGCCCTTCACTGAATATTGCTGCTTCGAACCAGAAGTGGATCACATTTTTGGATTCACCAGTTGAATAAACGGAGCTCGTAGTGTTGCTGCCTCACAGAACCGAGACCCAGGTTTGATCAATTTCAGTTGCTGTCTGTGTGGGGTTTGCATGTTCTCCCTGTTACTACGTGAGTTTACAGTTTCCTCCCACATCCCAAAGACGTGCAGGTTTGTCTGCTAATTGGCCCTCTGTAAATTGCCCCGTATGTAGGTAGTGTAGGGAGTGGGTGCAAAAATGGGATAACATTGAAGAAGGGGATGAATGAATGAATGATTGAAAAACTTTACTTTATTTTTTATTTTTTTATTTTTTTTTATTTTTTGGGATAAAAATGGGATAACATTGAAGAAGGGTCTCAACCCGAAAATGTCATCTATTCCTTCTCTCCAGAGATGCTGCCTGACCCGCTGAGTTACTCCAGCATTTTGTGGCACACCAGCATTTACAGTTCTTTCCTACACATACTGTAGAATTAATGTGAATGGGTGATCGATGGTCAACGTAGACTCCGTGGGCCGAATGGCCCGTTTCCATGCTGCGTCTTTCAATCAATCAATTATATTTTGTCTTGTTAAACACTTTTACCCTCATAGAAAATCTGAAGAAGGGTCTCAACCCGAAACGTCACCCATTCCTTCTCTCCAGAGATGCTGCCTGTCCCGCTGAGTTAGTGCAGCTTTTTGTGTCTATCTTTAGAAAATCTTCCTGCCAGGTTTAGAATTCATTGGTAGACAAAAATGCTGGAGAAACTCAGCGGGTGAGGCAGCATCCATGGAGCGAAGGAAATAGGAGACGTTTCGGGTCGAGACCCTTCTTCAGACATTCATTACTGCAGTTGGTTGTGAAATTAAAGCAATTTTGTTCTCCGTCTCTAGGTCTGTCTCAACCCATTGCCTGGATAGTGTGTGTTTTTGTTATTCTTCATTTGACAAAAAAGCAAACATGAGCATGTCTGTTATAATTAACGATCCACCCATAAAATCGCAGGAAAGAGGTGCTTTGAAACGTGAGTTTTATTTAGACTGTGATTTTGTTCACGAGTTTTTAATGACATACCAAATAGGGCACTCTCTCCATTATTCATTAAAGAATTTAACCCCTGTTGTCAGTACAACCACCAGTCGAAATTCCTGTGCTTTTTGTCCCGTTTTCACTTCAATGGGCAACTTGCTTGAGTCCAATTCCTCTGTGCCCCGTTTCAGTGGAGTTTATTTTAAATGGGCTAACGACTTCATTAAAAAAGCACAGACAGGAATCTGATGCAAACAAGCTAAGTAAAGCAGAAGAATTTCAATCCCTATGGGGGAGGTGTCAAAAGGATGCTGTCACTCAGAGTCCACTGGCCCGTGAACTGTAATTGTGTTCAACGTGAAGCATTTATGGGGGAGGTGTCTAAAATTGACACAATCCTCCCCCAATCTAACTTCAAACCTTAGATCCCTCGAGTCAATTGTGCTAATTTAACATTGTACCTCGTTGCTGAATTAGATTTTTATTGACTTGAACGTAAATAATATTTGAGATAGGTTTATAGCCAGTAGCTAGTTGGACAATTACTGCGTTGCGCTAGCTGGTGGGACAATTACTGCTTCACGCCTACAAGAAGCAGCGGAGTGCTCCCGCTATATATCGAAACATTTTGGGCTGTCTGAATGAAACAAAGGAGTACTGATCAGCATAGTCTGGAAACCATGGGCTTAAAAATGAAGGAGAACTTGTCTTTAGTTAGCACTGATGGCGCAGTGTTAAATCAGGGCTGCGGTAATGAGTTGGTGACATTAATTCAAAATCCACCAAGGACTTTTAAAATCAGTTAATAAAATCAACGTGAAATTAAATGCTAGGTTGACAGTGGAAGAAATTTAGCTTAGTTTAGTTAAGAGAGTCAACATGGAAACAGGCCCTTCGGTCCACTGAGTCCGTGCCGACCAAAGATCACCCTACACCTGTACATTATCCTACACATGGGGGACAATTTACAGAATCCAATTAACCTACAAACCCACACTTCTTTGGAATGTGGGAGGAAACCGGAGCATCTGGAGAAAACCAACTCAGCAAAACTAAACTAAACTAATCTAAACTAATGTAAACTAAACCAAACTAATGTGTCGGATGGAACGGCAGGTGCTGGTTTACACCGAAGATAGATACAAAATGTTGGAGTAACTCAGCGGGACAGGCCGCATCTCTGGAGGAAAGGAATAGGGGACGTTTCGGGTCGAGACCCTTCTTCAGACTGAGTCAGGGGAGAGGGAAACGAGAGGTATGAAAACGTACTGAACAAATCAAAGCCAGCACTGATGACTCAGGAAAGGTGGAGCCCACAATGGTTTATTGTTGGCTGTGGAAGAGGTCATAATGAAGGGATACGAATAGTGAAACTTGCAAGATTACTGAGGTGGGGGAGGAATGGAGAGAGAGGGAATGCAAGGGTTACTTGAAATGACAGAGAGCAAGATTCATACCTCAGGGTTGTAAGATGCCCAAGTGAAATATGAGGTGCTGTTCCTCCAATGTGCGCGTGGCTTCACTCTAATGTGTCGGAGTGACAGTGGAGGAGGCCCAGGACAGAGACGTCAGTATGGGAATGCGAAATGGAGTTAAAATGTTTATCAACTTGGAGATCACTAGTTTCCGTCTCCTCTGACTCACAGTCTGAAGAAAGGTCTAGACCTGAAGCATCACCTATTCCTTTTCTCCAGAGGTGCTACCTGACCTGCTGAGTTACTCCAGCATTTTGTGTGTATCTAAGCTGAACTAAACTCAACTCAACTCAGCTAAACTCAGCTCAACTAAACTCAAACTAAACTAAAACTAAACTAAAACTAAACTAAACTAAACTAAACTGAACTAAACTAACATCAACTAAACACAAACATAGAAAATAGGTGCAGGAGTAGGCCATTCGAGCCTGCACCACCACTCAATATGATCATGGCTGATCATCCAACTCAGTATCCTGTACCTGCCTTCTCTCCATACCCCCTGATCCCTTTAGCCACAAGGGCCACATCTAATTCCCTCTTAAATATAGCCAATGAACTGGCCTCAACTATATTCTGTGACAGAGAATTCCACAGATTCACCACTCTCTGTGTGAAAAATGTTTTTCTCATCTCGGTGCTAAAAAATTTCCCCCTTATCCTTAAACTGTGACTTATCCTTAAACTACTTATCCTTAAAGTAGCTCTTTGGCACATCCTTAGGAAATCATCAGGTGTTTTAATACCAAATTAATTACATTTGAAACCTGTTGTGCGGTCAATCAACACACAAGGTAAAGCAAATAATGCACGAGATAAAACTCTTTGTGAGCTTTACACTGCTCTGGTCAAGCAACTGCTCTCCTTTGAACAGTAGATCTCTGTTTACACCCACCTGAGATCTGATTTGAAAACTTTAGGTCCCCATATGAAAGGTGTCAGCCCAGACTACTACCCCTGCCGATCTGTAGTTGATGCACTAGCACTGATCATGAGCATAAAACCGCAAAGCCTCCTGAAAACTATCGAGAGGATACTTGCAGTTACCTCTCAGGCTGAGCAGGATAGCATTTCCTCCCATTTAATGTCCTTATCATGAAGTAAGAGCATGTTAATTATGTTCAGATAATATTTTCTGATTTGTCACACTGATATTGGGAGATTTTTGTTTAGTTTAGAGATACAGTGCGGAAACCGGCCCTTCGGCCCACCGAGTCTGTACTGACCAGCGATCCCCGCACACCAACACCACCCTATGCACACCAGGGGCAGTTTTTACACTTATACATTTGCACCAAGCCAAGCCTGATAAACCAAGCCAATGGGCTGAATGGTCTAATTCTGCTTACGCTTTTCGGGGCTTTCACAACGGTGACTTCTCCCGCCCGAGTTGCGGGGTTGAGGATGACCTGGAGCGGGGCATTACATCGAACCGCGTGACTTTAAATGGCCGCGGGACTTGCTAGCGCCCGCCGGGGGAACCAACACCAAGACATGAGCGTGGCCTTGCATCGCCCAGCGCCGCCTTAATGGCTGCGGGACTTATTTACCATCGCCCGCCGGGGGTTTTGACTCTGACATCGGGAGGAGAATGGGGAGTGCAGGGGAGAGATACGACTTTGCCTTCCATCACAGCAAGGAGGAGATTCGCTGTGATGGATGTTTGTGTAAATTGTGTTGTGTCTTAAGGGGTTGGACAGGCTAGATGCAGGAAGATTGTTCCCGATGTTGGGGAAGTCCAGGACAAGGGGTCACAGCTTAAGGATAAGGGGGAAATCCTTTAAAACCGAGATGAGAAGAACTTTTTTCACACAGAGAGTGGTGAATCTCTGGAACTCTCTGCCACAGAGGGTAGTTGAGGCCAGTTCATTGGCTATATTTAAGAGGGAGTTAGATGTGGCCCTTGTGGCTAAGGGGATCAGGGGGTATGGTATGGAGAGAAGGCAGGTACGGGATACTGAGTTGGATGATCAGCCATGATCATATTGAATGGTGGTGCAGGCTCGAAGGGCCGAATGGCCTACTCCTGCACCTAATTTCTATGTTCTATGTTCTATGTTCTTGGTTCTTCTGCTTGTGTGGATGACTGCAGAAACCAAATTTCGTTTGAACCTCAATGAGGTTCAAATGACAACAAATAAATTATATCATTGATCATTGTTTCATTGTATGATAGAGTGAAAAGCTTTTTGTTGCGTGCTAACCAGTCAGCGGAAAGACAACACATGATTACAATCGAGCCACACACAGCGTATTACATGATGAAGAGAATAATATGAATAACATTTAGTGCAAGATAAAGTCCAGTAAATTCCAATCAAAGGTAGTTAAAGGGTCTCTGATGAGGTAGATAGTAGCTCGGGACAGCGCTCTAGTTGTTGGTAGGATGGTTCATAACAACTCGGAATAAACTGTCCCTGAATCTGGAGGTGTGCGTTTTCACACTTGTGCACCTCTTGCAGTGGGAGTGGGGAGTGGGGAGAAGAGGGAGTGGTCGGGGTGCGACTCATCCTTGATTATGCAGCTGGCCTTCCCGAGGCAGCGCGAGGTGTAAATGCAGTCAATGGAAGGGAATGTTTGTCTGAAGAAGGGTCTCGACCCGCAATGTCCTTCTCTCCAGAGATGCTGCCTGTCCCGCTGAGTTACTCCAGCATTTTGTGTCTATCTTCAATGGAAGGGAGGTTGCATGGTGTGCATGATGGTCTGTGCTGCGCCCACTATTCTCTGCAATTTCATGCGGCCTTGGATGGAGTTGCTCCCGAACCATGCTGCCACGCATTACCGTTGAAATGCTTTCGACGGCGCATCTGTAGAACGGAAAGGCTCCGGAATGGAGGATGCCGGAAAAATTGACGAAGTTCCTGCATTGCAGAGCCCTATCCTACACCGTGCAACTCAGTTCAAATGGCTCGTTGAATTTAAAGACTCTGGGCCGAAATTGAGCTTCTGAGGTAATATTGCAACAGCAAGATTCAGTATTGCATCCTGGCTCCGACTCACACACAAATGGGAACCCAGCCACTTTTGCAGAAAAATCTCACAATCTGTGATTGTTAGATGACAATCAGGCTCCAGAGGGAGTGAGTTTCCAGATCGCTCTTTGGCCCAGTGGATGAGTTTTACTGCCATAATTTTTACTTAAATAGGCTATGAACATTCCACTCAGAGTATAATTTAAGTGACCTGACAGACTCGCGGCACAAGATATCTCCCTGCACTTTTTCCCGGGAATACCTTAAGGGGGAAATAAAAATGAGTTTCATCAAGTGGATACAAATTCACAAAAACCCTTGTGACTTCAGCATCTGCATGTTATTTGGCTGAGTCTGCTGATTAGAACATTAAATCCAACAAGAACTTCAACATATGTCCCCTATTTACAGCATGTTCTCATACATGCAAGTGATGTTATTTTGCATGAGAATCGTATGCGCTTTAATCAAGCAAAGCAGGAAACTGGCTGTGCAAACGCTCTAATTTGTTATTTGTACTCTCATCCATGTCACCAAGCAGTCTACAAACCCATTAGAATTAGAAATGTAACATAATCCAACAGAATTAGAATTGAGAAATGTGCCAGTTCCACATCACCGATATTATGTTGTTTGAAGATTGATTCAATGCAGATTCCATATTTTATACATCTCTATCTATAATTCCAATCTTGACTGAGTTCATCGTGAACAAATGGCAGAGAGACTCTGCTGACTTTCCTGACAGGCTGCTGGTTTCAGGATTCTGTGTGTAATTTGCAGAGTGGGGCAGGCAGAAGCCACTTTGTTACAGCCAATTGAGAGTAAATGAGCGGCCCAGTGTTGTGCAATGTGCACAAATTTTCATTTGGAAAAAGTTCTCTGCTATTCATTTCACCCCAGACCTCGTCTGCCTTTGCCCTTCACATGGGGACACACACACACACACACACACACACACGCACGCACGCACGCACGCACACACACAAGCACGCACACACACACACACACACACACACGCATGCACGCACGCACACACACACACGCAAGCACGCACACACACACACGCACACACACGCACGCACGCACATACGCACGCGCACACACAAACACAAAAGCACAGATATGCACACACACACACACACAACAGTACACACGCACATACACACACACACCAAAGCACATACACATACACAGACAAAAGCACACACACAAAAAATACACTCACACACACAAACGCACACATACACAAAAGAACCCATTCACAAAATCTCACACGCACACATGCAGTGACAGACTGGGTCTAAAACTATTGGTTGCCAGGAGACAAAGGGGGCCCACCCACAACTACAATGCTATCACTTCATCAGGGGCCCACTTGCCATCGGGCAAGCTAACACCCTGGCCAGTCCGCCACTGCACACATGCACACGCACAAAAGCACGCACTTACACACAGACACATGCACAAAAGCACACATACACAAAAGAACACATTCACAAAATCTCACACGCATACACACATGCACACACATGCACACGCACAAAAGCACACACTTACACACACAGACACATGCACAAAAGCACACATAAACAAAAGCACCTACATGCACACACACACACACACACACACACACACACACACACACACACACACACACACACACACACACACACACACACACACACACACACACACACACACACACACACACACACACACACACACATACGCACATATACACACACACACCCACACACACAGCATCACCTCACAAAATGAGTAAGTGCGGTGAACTATATTGCAAAACTGTGCAAATTAATCCAGCCTAAATGACTGCTGATTTTTTTTTCCTTCTTGTACTGCCTCTCAATGTACAGTTTGTCCATTTTTACAAATGATTTTATCCATTTGTTCGCAGGTTGTAGGTATCGCTGGCAAGGACAGCATTTATTGCTCATCCCTATCGCTGCTGAACTAAAGCGACAATTAGGAGCTAACCATATTGATGAACCTTGGAGTCATATCTAGCGGGCCTACATCTGTGCCCACGTTTCCCTGCAGAGGGAGCAAACAGTGTCCATGGGGTCTCTGGAGGCCTTCTGTTGAACGCTGATCGCCGTGGGGGCTCAAGTGTAATGTAGATAAAGTTGATGACATTTCAATCTGATAATGATTGTTGATTGTAAACTGCCAATGGCAGCCTTGATTTTGTTATTACCCTGTATTTGTGTTTAATTGAATAAATGCTCTCGTTAAAAATAAGGAGTCATATCGCAACCGCACTGGGTAAGGATCATGGATTTCCTCTCCTTCAGTGAACCAGGTGAATTTCAGCCTGGAACTCCAGTGGTGTCAGGCTTACCATTACTAAGATCAGCCCTTTGTGTTCTGCGCTTTTGTTGAATGGCAGCATCTTCAGTGTGAAGAAGGATCTCGACCCGAAACGTCGCCCACTCCTTCTCTTCAGAGATGCTGCCTGTCCCGCTGAGTTACTCCAGCATTTTGTGTCTAGGTTCTGGGTTTAATTTCCACTCCGAAGAATGAAGTGCATACGTTACAATATGATACGATAGACCTTTATTTCTCACAGGAGGGAAAGTGATCTGCCAATAGTCCTAAAAACACAAAAACAAAAACTACCTGAAATTAAAGTGACGAGTGGAAAGGATTGGGGATGTGCATAGATTGGGGGGGAGGAGCCAGTCTCAGTATCAGTCTACTGCACAGCAGAAGGAGGAGGAGTAACACCATTTGATAGCCACAGGGAAGAAGGCATCTTGGTGGAACCTGCCTGTTGCTGAATGTACTCATCAGGTTGACCAGTGTGTCATGGAGGGGGTGAGCTGTATTGTCCAAGGTATTCCGTAGTTTGAGGAGCCCCCTGCCCTCCAAGACCACCTCCCATGAATCCAATGACAAGGGAGAGCCAGTGGATGTAGTGTATCTGGACTTTCAGAAAGCCTTTGATAAGGTCCCACATAGGAGATTAGTGGGCAAAATCAGAGCACATGGATTGGGGGAAGGGTACTGACATGGATAGAACATTGGTTGGCAGACGGGAAACAAAGAGTAGGGATTAATGGGTCCCTTCAGAATGGCAGGCAGTGACTGGTGGGGTATCGCAAGGCTCAGTGCAGGAACCGCAGCTATTTACAATATACATTAATGATTTAGATGAAGGGATTAAACATTTGCAGATGACACAAAGCAGGGTGGCAGTGTAAACTGTGAGGAGGATGCTTTGCAGATCCAGGGTGACTTGGGCAGGTTTGGGTGAGTGGGCAGATGCTTGGCAGATGCAGTTTAATGTGGATAAATGTGAGGTTATCCATTTTGGTATCAAGAACAGGAAGGCAGATTATTATCTGAATGGTGTCAAGTTAGGAAAAGGGGAAGTACAACGAGATCTGGGTGTCCTTGTTCATTAGTCACTTAAAGTAAGCATGCAGGTACAGCCGGCAGTGAAGAAAGCTAATGGCATGTTGACCTTCATAACAAGAGTAGTTGAGTGTAGGAGCAAAGAGGTCCTTTTGCAGTTGTACAGGGCCCTTGTGAGGCCACACCTGGAATATTGTGTGCAGTTTTGGTCTCTAAATTTGAGGAAGGACATTCTTGTAATTGAGGGAGTGCAATGTAGGTTCACGAGGTTAATTCCTGGGATGGCGGGACTGTCATATGTTGAAAGAATGGAGCAGCTGGGCTTGTATACACTGGAATTTAGATGGATGGGAGGGAATCTTATTGAAACATATGAGATTATTAAGGGATTGGACACGCCAGAGGCAGGAAACATGTTCCCGATGTTGGGGGAGTCCAGAACCAGGGGCCACAGTTTAAGAATAAGGAGAAGGCCATTTAGAACGGAGATGAGGAAAAACATTTTCACCCTGAGAGTTGCGAATCAGTGGAATTCTCTGCCTCAGAAGGCAGTGGAGGCCGATCCTCTGGATGCTTTCAAGAGAGAGTTAGATAGAGCTCTTAAAGATAGCGGAGTCAGGGGATATGGAGAGATGGCAGAAACGGGATACTGATTGTGGATGATCAGCCATGATCACATCGAAGGGCCAAATGGCCTACTCCTGCACTTATTGTCTATGTACCTATTTATCTATGTAACTCTGTCCCCAGGATGGTGCCAGCCTATGTGCTCCTCCCAGGGACTGCTGCTATGTTAAGGGCCAGTCCCACCCACTTGGCGATTATTTCGGCGATTGCCGGCATAGTTGACTGACGTATCATGGTCGCTGAAAGATTTTGAACAGTTTCAAAATCCAGCGGCGACAAAAAAAATGTAGCGACACACGAGGAAACCCCGCGCGTCAATACGTCCTCACGCCGCGTCACGCCACATCACGCTGCGGCTTTTTCGGTGACCTGATACATCAGTCAATGATGCTGACAGTTGCCGAAAAAATCACCGTGGGACAGGCCCTTTCGAGGAGCTTTCTGATGAGGCACTATCTTGAGTTAGATAGAGCTCTAGGGGCTAGTGGAATCATGGGATATGGGGAGAAGGCAGGCACGGTTTATTGATTCGGGATGATCAGCCATGATCGCAATGAATGGCAGTGCTGGCTTGAAGGGCCGAATGACCTCCTGCACCTATTTTCTATGTTTCTGCCTATCTCTCCTCTCAAGTTGACATTGCACTGTGCACAACGCTTCATTTGCCAAGTTTTTCATTGTTCATTTCTTCCAAGTCTTGTCTGCATTTGACCTTCAGCATGGATCAGTCATGTTTCCGCAGCGACTGTTGGCCAAATGACTGAGTTAAGTTGGCAGCACACTGTAGGATGGAGACATTATCCAATTGTTATTTTTTTAATCAATTGCACTGGAAGAGCCTCGCGATTAGCACATTGTTTAATCCAGTTGTATACAAATTGTCTGGCACTGTAACTGCGCCTTCATTTCTTTGCAACACTAACCAGCTTCCAACAAACAGCCTCAGAAAGCATTTAATAGGGATGCGTCACAGCGTGGTTTGGGAACAGTTCCATCCAAGACCGCAAGCCATTGTAGAACGTTGTGGACGTAGCCCAAACCATCACCCAAAGCAACCTCCCTTCCATTGACTTCACCTACACCTCACCAAGGCCACCAGCATAATCAAGGACCTGTCTTACTCCAGTCACTCCCTCTACCTCCCCTCTCACATCAGGCAAGAGGTGCAGAAGTTAGGAAATGCGCAGCTCCAGATCCAGCTGTTTCTTCCCAGCTGTTGTCAGGCAACTGAAACTGTCCTCTCACCAAACTGACCTCCCATCTACCGCATTGGAGCCCTTTGAACTATCTTTAATAGGACTTGATGGGACAATATCTTGCATTAAATGCCGTATCCTTTATGCTTTATCTCGGCACCGTACAGGGTTTGATTATAATCATGTATCATCTTTATGACTGGATAGCTCGCAATAAAAGCTTTTCACTGTACCTCGGTACACGTGGCAAAAAGGAAATTCAAGTAAACTAAACCTTGTGGCAAGCAGGATTTTAAACCATGGAACCTATCTGAAAGAGTGGTGACTCTCACAACATTTAAGAGGTTTTTTTATGAGAAGGCACGGCAGGTTATAGACCAAATGCTGGTAAAAGGGGTTAGTATTCATACGTAATTAAATAAGGGCAGTCATGGTGGGCCGAAGGGCCTGTTTCCCTGCAGTATGACTCTATGTTGTACTATATATAATCAAGGAATGTATCATATTATGGAAATTGTCAAATGATGTCTTAAGATATTAAAAATAAAGAGGCAAATCAGGCAATTGACCATCCTATCACCAACTAGAGAGTGGCCCTGAGCTACTATCTATCTCATTGGGAACCCACTGACTATCTTTAGAATCATAGTCATACATAGTGGAAACAGGCCCTTTATCATGCGTCTGTCCATTGCGGATGGCTCTATTGTAATCATGTATAGTCTTTCCGCTGACTGGGTAGAACGCAACAATAGTTTTTCATTGTGCAAGTCACAATAAACCAAACTAAACTAAATTAAAACTAAATAAATAGATGTATTGAACTGACAAGAAAGATTTCGCAAAGGTTGGATGGTGTTGATTAAAGTCTGTGGTGTCATCGCACGGAGCGCTGATCTGGGGCCAGATTACAATGGGACGGAATGCTTTGTTCTCCGCCAGCTCTTGGGATCTCAAGCGGGATGATGAACTGTGGCCCTGGAGGAATTTACTGTGTACACTGCTCGTAATTCTACATCAATGTGCGGCCTCAATCAGAGCACGGGTCGGATTGAGAAAACTGTCACAATGGTTCGGAGATAGACACAAAATGCTGGAGTAACTCAGCGGGACCGGCAGCATCTCTGAAGAGAAGGAATGGGTGGCGTTTCGGGTCGAGACCCTTCTTCAGACTGAAGGTACTTTACTGTCACTTGTGCCCAGGCACAGTTAGAGTCTGTGTTTTGAATCTTACAATACATATTCATATATATGTATAAAGTGTGCAACAATTATAGTGTGTCAATAGTAGATTATGTAAGAAGGAGTTGCAGTTGCTGGTTTAAGATAGACACAAAAAGCTGGAGTCAGACAGCGTCTGTGTAGAAAAAGAATTGATGACGTTTTGGGTCGAGTCCCTTCTCCAAACCCAGTACATTGGGCAGTACACGAAGAGTCGCCACTGGTGTCATAAGTTCATCATAGAAGCATAGAAATTAGGTGCAGGAGTAGGCCATTCGGCCCTTCGAGCCTGCACCGCCATTCAATATGATCATGGCTGATCATCCAACTCAGTATCCCGTACCTGCCTTCTCTCCATACCCCCTGATCCCCTTAGCCACAAGGGCCACATCTAACTCCCTCCTAAATATAGCCAATGAACTGGCCAGAAGTAGAAGCAAAATTAGGCCATTCGGCCCATCAAGTCTTGACTGCCATTCAATCATGGCTGATCTATCTCTCCCTCCTAACCCCATTCTCCTGCCTTCTCCCCATAACCTCTGACACCCGCATTAATCGAGAATCTATCTATATCTCTGCCTTAAAAATATCCATTGACATGGCCTCCACAGCCTTCTGAGGCAATGAATCCCACAGATTCTCCACCCCTCTGACTAAAGAAACTCCTTCTCATCTCCTCCCCAAAGGAATGTCCTTTGATTCTGAGGCTGTGACCTCTGGTCCTAAACTCTCCCACAGGAAACAACCTCTCCACATCCACTCTATCCAAGCCTATATTGACACAGTGTATGAATAGGTGATTGTACAGAGGCAGAACACTAAGAGTCGCCATGTTCCCAATTGCAAATGTCATGTACATATTTGTTAGGAGCACTTGGGTCCCACTTAGTCTAGTATATATATACACACACACACACACACACACACACACACACACACACACACACGTTGTTGACACACACACACACACACACACACACACACACACACACACACACACACACACACACACACACACACACACACACACACACACACACACACACACACACACACACACATATATAATATCAGAACTCTGGAGAAAGGGTGGTTGATGTTAAACCAGATCAGAACGATGGATAAATGGATATAAATAAATACACACACATACACACACACACTGTATATATACAGTGCATTCAGAAAGTATTCAGACCCCTTCACTTTTTCCACATTTTGTTATGTTACAGCCTTATTCTAAAATTGATTAAATTCTTTTTTTTTATCAGCAATCTACACACAATAGCCCACAATAAAATAAGTGAAAACAGGTGTTTAGAAATTTTTGCAAAATAATTAAAAATAAATAACTGAAATATCACATTTACATAAGTATTCAGACCCTTTACTCAGTATTTTATTGAGGCACCTTTGGCAGTGATTACAACCTCAAGTCTTCTTGGGTATCACGCTACAAGCTTGGCACACCTGTATTTGGGTAATTTATCCCATTCTTCTCTGCAGATCCTCTCAAGCTCTGTCAGGTTGGATGGGGAATGTCGATGCCCAGCTATTTTCAGGTCCCTCCAGAGATGTTCGATCGGGTTCAAGTCCGGGCTCTGGCCGGGCCACTTACGGACATTCACAGACTTGTCACAAAGCCACTCCTGCGTTGTCTTGGACGTGAGCTTTAGGTCGTTGTCCTGTTGGAAGGTAAACGTCTGCCCCAGTCTGAGGTCCTGAACGCTCTGGAGCAGGTTTTCATCAAGGATCTCTTTATACTTTGCTCCGTTCATCTTTACCTCGATCCTGACTGGTCTCCCAGTTCCTACCGCTGAAAAACATCCCTACAGCATGATGCTGCCACCACCATGCTTCACCGTAGATATGGTATTGGCCAGGTGATGAGCGGTGCCTGGTTTCCTCCAGACGCGACACTTGGCATTCAGGCCAAAGAGTTGAAACTTGGTTTCATCAGGCCGGGGAATCTTGTTTAGGTGCCTTTTGGCAAACTCCAAGCGGGCTGCCATGTGCCTTTAATTGAGGAGTGGCTTCTGTCTGGCCACTCTACAATAAAGGCCTGATTGGTGGAGTGCTGCAGATATAGTTGTCCTTCTGGATGTTTCTCCCATCTCCACAGAGGAACTCTGGAGCTCTGTCAGAGTGGCCATCGGGTTCTTGGTAACCTTGAAAATGTTAGTAAGTCCTAAGGCCCTTCTCCCCCGATTGCTCAGTTTGGCCATGCTCTATGAAGAGTCTTGGTGGTTTCAAAGTTTTATTTAAGAATGATGTAGGCCACTGTGCTCTTCGGGACCTGCAATGCTCCAAAAAATGTTTTATACTCTTCCCCAGATCTGTGTCTCAACACAATCCTGTCTCGGAGGTCTACAGACAATTCCTTCGTCTTCATGGCTTGTATTTTGCTCTGACATGCACTGTCAACTGTGGGACCTTATATAGACAGGCGTGTGCCTTTCCAAATCATGCACAATCAATTTAATTTACCACTTGTAGACTCCAATCAAGTTGTAGAAACATCTCAAGGATAATCAATGGAAACGTTTTGCACCAAAGCTCAATCTCTGAGAGTCTCTGCCACAGGGTCTGAATACTTACGTTAAATGTGATATTTTCAGGGATTTATGTTGGCCCTTTATTTTGCAATAATTACTAAACAGGCCTGTTTCGAGTTTTATATCAGCCATGATCATATTGAATGTAGATTGATGATCGAAAAAACAAATGGACTGTAACCAATTTTAGAATAAGGCTGTAATGTAACAAAATTTTGAGAAAACAGCAAAGGGGTCTGAATACTACGTTTTCATTGCAGTTATTTATTTTTAATTATTTTGCAATAATTACTAAACACCTGTTTTCGCTTTTATATTATGAGGTATTGTGTGTAGATTGATGATAAAAAACAAATGACTGTAACCAATTTTAGAATAAGGCTGTAATGTAACAAAATGTGGGAAAAGTGAAGGGGTCTGAATACTTTTTCAATGCACTATATATATATATATATATATATATATAAAATTTTTACTTGTTTATTATGGGGTTTATGTCTGTTATCTGTTTATATCAGTACTATCTATTCTGCTACTGCAAGTACGAATTATTGATTGCTTTATTTACCATCTCATTGATGCTTAAGGTGCCCGAGGTGAGTAAGAGAGTTAGAACAAAGGGGCAGCCTCCTGCACTCACATTCACCCCGCGCCCCCTCTCACAGGCTGGCACCAATGCCAACACGAAGGCTCGCGATGGAAGCAGACTCCGAGACAACATCTGCAAACGCTTTGCCCTGTCAGCTGCAATCAGTGTACAACAATGTCTTGGATGGCAGATCATTTGTTGCTGCTTGGCCCACACTCCTATCGCACTGCTTCAGGCTGCCATGTCTGGAACGGAAAAGTTAACATCAGTTCTTCGCTTACCCGCATTTGACAGCGAATTGTTCGGCAAATGTTGGCTGGAGACATTGGTGCCTGAACTTAACGGGGAGCAAAACTAGTATGCTAGTTTAAGACATAAAATGCTGGCGAAACTCAGCGGGACAGGCAGCATCTCTGGAGGGAAGGAATGGGTGATGTTTCGGGTTTCAGACTGAAGAAGGGTCTCGACTTGAAACGTCACCCATTCATTCTCTCCAGGGATGCTGCCTGTCCCGCTGAGTTACTCCTGCATTTTGTGTCAATCCTCGATTTAAACCGGCAACTGCAGTTCTTCCCAACACATGGTAGTGTAAGACATCTCTGTGTGATGTAATCTTGTTCACATGTCCGCAATCTGACAATAAACTAGAGACTTGTTTTAAGTTCTCCATCTAATCTTTCCATTGTTTAATATATTTGACAACATCGTTAATTTAGACACTAAATTTTTTTTCTCATGGTCATTATAAAGTAATTTCTGGTGGAGTAATAGAATCATAGTTATACTGCACAGAGAAAGACCCTTTAGCCCCAAATGCCTAGAATTCACAGTGTTTCCTGCCTATTACTCTGTGTGTACCCAGCACAAGGTTTAAACAAGAGTCAATAGTGTTTTATTGTCATATGTACCAGATAAAATAATAACATTCTTACCAGCAGCAGCACAACAGAATATGGAAACTGTATAACATGTTGAAAAATGTCCACGATGGTCCCAAGTACTGACGAGCGGCCATTACCGTAAATCTCCGAGTTTGAATCAGGGCAAACTCGGGAGAGCTCTTGGAATGAACTCGTACCGTGGGACAGGGCTATAAAGGAACGTCCTTTCATTCTCTGGTCATAGACACTCCCATTAGTGGGAACGTCCTATCCACATCTTGCTTCTGAAGGAAAAACATGGTCGGAAGAAGAACATCACCTGTTCCGTTTCTCCAGAGGTGCTGCCTGACCCGCTGAGTTACTCCAGCTTTTTGTCTGTCCTGAACAATATTGAAGCTGATGAGCAGTCTGACGTGTGAACTTTAAACAGTCAATGTGCAAGAAGCAATGATAATGGATTCAGACCATGAAGAATTCAGACATAATCCCATCGATGGTAACTTCACACCACTGGCTCTCCAGCTAAGCAGCCACACCAAATGGTCAAACATATGGCCCCTCTTATACTGATTAAGATGAGTATGGCTTGACTAAGGTCTGATTTTTTATTAGGATCCTGAGTCCGTTAGATTTTCATCAAGTTTATTTTATTATTGTCTGAAGTACAGTGAAAAGCTTTTGTTGCCTGCTACCCAGTCAAAGAAAAGGCTAAATATGAATACAGTCAAGCTGTCTAGAGTGCAAAGATAAAGGATAATGCCCCTGTCCCACTTAGCAAACCTGAACGGAAACCTCTGGAGACTTTGCGCCCCACCCAAGGTTTCCGTGCGGTTCCCAGAGGTTGCAGGTGGTTATTCGGAGGTTGCAGGTAGGGGAAACAAGTCGGGAGACTGACAAAAACCTCCGGGAACCGCACGGAAACCTTGTGTGGGGCGCAAAGTCCCCAGAGGTTTCCGTTCAGGTTTCCTAAGTGGGACAGGGGCATTAAGGTTCAATATGTCGTGCAAGTTAAAATCCGATAAAGTCCGATTAAAGATCGCTTGAAGATTTTAAATGAGGTAGATGGGAGGTCAGGACCGCACTCTAGCTGACGAGAGGATGGTTCAATTGCCTGATGCATTCAGAGAACACGGAATGAATGACCTCAGTCTCGATAGGTTCCATGCGACTGGTTCTCAGCCAAGATTGAAACACGGTAGTGAAGTGGAGTGTTATATGAGTGTAAGACTTTCTTACCATCCATCATAGGCGGCAAGGAGGTATTTTTGTTACCACTTCTGGAGTTCCCCAGGCTGATTTATATCTGGAAAAAGTCAACCGACCTCAATCCCCATTTACATGGTTGAGGCTCAGTGCTCACCCCATCAGCTCACACATATGACTGCGATTGGACGCCTTCTTCATTTACAGCCGCAGTTTTATTCTTTAGTCTATTAAAATGATTAAGTGATACATTATGAGCTGGGGAGCAAGAATATCCCAGTCACAATTTACTTTTGTGTTATCCTTGGCTCGGAACGTCGGTATTACCTCAATCCGGTCACCACTAACTCTACGCCTCTCCATTGAGTAGAAACTCATGGTAACAAATCAATCATTGCTCGCAAGACAGGCTTCACTCTTGTTACCCTAACCATATGCATTTTGGACCTTGCCTGCCGCTGCCAACTCATATATATGTTCAGCATGTGCAAGACAGAAATAATGAAGAGGTGGAATTTTCAGAAGCCCCTTTATGTTACACATACCATGGGAGTAGATTTCATTCCGTGGAATTTCATGATGATTGAAATGGAGACAAAGAAATAAAAGAAAAATCTGAATTTTTATCATAGTTTTCATGGTCTAAAGATCAGACAACGTTGTATATGTAGATGCATACTAGCGATGTAGGAAATGTTGCAGCTAATTCATATAGTGTTTTTGCAAAATAATAATTTGATCAATTATTTAGTAAGTAAAATATATAGTAAGGGAGATTTCTCTTCAGAGTGATAATTTGAGAAAAGGCATTCTTGCCATAGAGGGAGTGCAGAGAAGGTTCACCAGACTGATTCCTGGGATGTCAGGACTTTCATATGACGAAAGACTGGATAGACTCGGCTTGTACTCGCTAGAATTTAGAAGATTGAGGGGGGATCTTATAGAAACGTACAAAATTCTTAAGGGGTTGGACAGGCTAGATGCAGGAAGATTGTGCCCGATGTTGGGGAAGTCCAGAACAAGGGGTCACAGTTTAAGGATAAGGGGGAAGTCTTTTAGGACCGAGTTGAGAAAAACATTTTTCACACAGAGAGTGGTGAATCTGTGGAATTCTCCGCCACTGAAGGTAGTTGAGACCAGTTCATTGGCTATATTTAAGAGGGTGTTAGATGTGGGCCCTTGTGGCTAAAGGGATCAGGGGGTATGGAGAGAAGGCAGGTACAGGATACTGAGTTGGATGATCAGCCATGATCATATTGAATGGCGGTGCAGGCTCAAACTCCGTGCAGACAGCACCCGTAGTCAGGATCGAACCCGTGTCTCTGCCACGAAGGGCCAAATGGCCTACTCCTGCACCTAATTTCTATATTTCTATGATAAGATCATTTGTATCTGTACGGCTCGATTGTAATCATGTATAGTCTTTCTGCTGACTGGAAAACATGCAACAATATGTTTTTCACTATACACGTGGCAATGTAACCAAACTAAACTAAAGCCCTCAGCCTCCTTCGCTCCTATGAACATAGTCCTAACCTGCCCAACCTCGACCTATAGCGCAGCCCCTCAATTCCTGGCAATACATTTTTCCTACATTCTTTCAAGCATAACGACATCCATCTTATCCCAGGGTAACCGAAACTGAACAAACTTCTATCTAACTACTGGATTCATTTTCCAGTTATCAGTGCCAACATGTCTGCTTATAGCCAAAGTGATTAACTGGTAATTGAAGAATGGGAAGAGAGACCATTTACTCTGACAATGAATGCTACAATCCAGAAAAACTCCAAGCAGCACAGGGTACATTGACTGGTTCTGTGAAGGGGTTTAGAAAGATAGAGTTATAGAGAGATACAGCAATGGAAAGAGGCCCTGTGATCTACTGAGTCTGCATTGATTGTGCATGTGACAATGTGACCTAAACCAAAACCTACCTGTCGGAGCTGCTCACAAACCTTCTATGATTCTTGCATTGAAACACCTCGAGTTTAGAAGAATGAGGGAGGATCTCATTAAAACTTACCAAGTAATGAAAGGCCTGGATAAACTTGATGTGGAGAGGATGTTCCTACTTGTGGGTGAATCCAAAGATCCAAAGCATCCAAGATAGTCCACTCGACGAAAAAGACGTCGTATCGTACGGTCATGGGCAGGTTCATTGGTAATTTTTGGCCCCATTTCCGTAGCCGGCTTCCGTCTCCGCACCAAAGAACCCATAGCAGAGCAAAGACACTAGTGCAGAGACGGAAGCCGGTTACGGAAACATCCTCGTAAAAATAAAAGTTATTTGGTAAAAATCTTCTCCTCATTTTCAGAATTATAATTTATTAACACAAACTGTTCCCCCGCAACGTTGATTACACTGTGGGTCGGGTCGGGTCGGGTCGGGTCGGGTTACTGAAATGGATGAAAAAAAGGCCCACGTTCCGCTCCGTTGCGTACTACACGTCAGCCCATTGCATTTAGCAGGAGTGGTCTATCTTGGTCTATGGGATCTTTGGGAGAATCTAGGGCCAGTGGGCAGAGAAGTGAATCAGCGGAATTCATTGCCACAGATGGCGATGGAGGCTTAGACATTGGGTATTTTTAAAGTGAAGATTGAGAGCTTCTTTATTAGGAATGCCCCTGTCCCACTTAGGAAACCTGAACGGAAACCTCTGGAGACTTTGCGCCCCACCCAAGGTTTCCGTGCGGTTCCCGGAGGTTGCGGGAGGTTGCAGGTAGTGGAAGCAGGTAGGGAGACTGACAAAAACCTCGGGGAACCGCATGGAAACCTTGGGTGGGGCGCAAAGTCTCCAGAGGTTGCCGTTCTGGGTTCCTAAGTGGGACAGAGGCATAAGGGTCTCAAAAGTTACTGGGAGCAGGCAGGAGAATGGGGTTCAGAGGGAATGATGGATCAACCATGATTGAATGGCGGAGCAGACACGATGAGCCAAACGGCCTAATTCTGTTCCAATGTCTTATAAAACTCTGAACTTCTGATTGCCCTAAAGTTTACGCTCTCCTCGTAACTTTAATTGCTTGTGTTCACTTGCTTTTTCCAAACGCTCTCCCTCGTACCACAGAAACGACAAGTGCGCAGTGTGTGGCTTGTAAATTGGCAGTGATATGTGATGATTATATTTTCTCTCCATGTTATTAGCAGTCCACCGGGACAGATACAGTACATGCTCACAGCTGAAGGCAAATGCAGCACGATCCGGCTGCCTGAGGAGTTGCTGAGAGGTTTGCCAGGGATCCGATCGCAAAATTCGAACCAGGCTTGGTTGCAGAGGGCCAATATTGAAGTGGGCTACTGTACATGTTGGCTGACACCAGCTAAACGTCCTGAGCGCGAGCCTTGGGTTCAGATCACACGCGTTCTTGGCCTAGTGTGAAGACCGGCAATGGGTGGGTTTGGAGATGTTCCATGTCCCCGTGGACTGGCCAGTGGAAAGGCAGAACTGGTGATGAGCTATGCCCCTGTCCCACTTAGGAAACCTGAATGGAAACCTCTGGAGACTTTGCGCCCCACCCAAGGTTTCCGTGCAGTTCCCGGAGGTTTTTGTCAGCCTCCCCACCTGCTTCCACTACCTCCAACCTCCGGCAACCACCTGCAACCTCCGGGAACCGCACGGAAACCTTGGGTGGGGCGCAAAGTCTCCAGAGGTTTCCGTTCAGGTTTCCTAAGTGGGACAGGGTCAGAAGGAAACTTCTTCACTTTAATATTGGCAGGCAGACCTAAACAACCTGTTCCACTCCTCGAGTTGCCAACCCAGCACTTACATTGATATGCAAGGAATGGAGGGAGGGGCATGGGTCATGTTTAGCGATGCGGAATAGAAACAGGCCCTTCGGCCCACCAAGTCCATGATGGCCATCGATCACCCATTCACACTCGATCAATGTTATCCCACTTTCCCATCCACTCCCTACACACTCTCGGGACAATTTACTGTGGTGAATCCGTGGAATTCATTGCCACAGCCGACCGTGGAAGCCAAGTCTTTGGGTATTTTTAAAGCGGAGATTCTTGATTAAAGGTGAGAGGGTAGAAAGCAGGAAAATTGGGTTAGGAAGGAGAGATAGATCAACCATGATTGAATAGTGGAATAGGCTTGATGGGCCGAATGGCCTAATTCTGATCCTATCACTTATGACAATTGCACCGTATACATGGCGACTTAGTGTGCTGCCTCAGTGTAATCTACTATTCCTGCACTACAACCATTGCACACGTTGTACTGGGGACATTATTTTCATATATTCTCGTCTTGCCTTGCGCGAAATATCCAACACCTCCCTTCCATTGTCAGAGACCAGCCTCTCTATCTACATAGGTACACAGAATTGCTGGAGAAACTCAGCGGGTGCAGCAGCATCTATGGAGCGAAGGAAATAGGCAACGTTTCGGGACGAAACGTTGCCTATTTCCTTCGCTCCATAGATGCTGCTGCACCCGCTGAGTTTCTCCAGCATTTTTGTGTACCTTCGATTTCCCAGCATCTGCAGTTCCTTCTTGAACTCTCTATCTACATAACAACCAAAGGCACCTTCGGCTGATCTGAGAGATAGGTCCACCATGGTTGAATGGGCTTAATGGGCCGAATGGCCTAATTCTGCTCCTATCACTAATGACCATTGAACCATTGAATGTGGGGGGAATGGGATTAAAAGGGTAGTTGATGGTTAGCATGGACCCAAGTGAGCCGAAGGGCTTGTATTCATGCTGTATCTCTCCATGATTCAATGTCTAAGTAAACACTCTGCTGAGGCACAAGGATAGAGTCTTTATGGATTCCATCTGGATTTGGGAATGTTGCAAATTTTACAAGGCTTTAAAAAGAACAATTTTCCTGTGCTTGCTTATTTAAGGCTCCTGCCATGTATTTTTTAACAAAAGAATAATATTTTGAGTCCTGGAAATATGCAAGAAGGGGAGAGGAGAGTGATAGGATTTACTGGAGGTGGAGTTACGGTGCGAGAATCAATACCAGCTGGGCGACTTCCATCCGACAATGAAGATCTTAGCAATTAATCTGACCATTTAGCAGGCTTCTTCCTGTTCTTACGCTTCAGGTGTTGCGGCAGATTACAGTTTTTTGGTGGAGACTGTTTAGCGGGAGCATGAAAATTCCGTGGAGCAATGGCGGAATGGAAAATTTGTCGTGCTTAGTTTTAGTTTTAGTTTTAGTTTAGTTTAGAGACACAGTGCGGAAACGGACCCTCCGTCCCAACGAGTCTGCACCAGCCAGCGATCCCCACACACTAACACTACCCTACACACACTAGGGACAATTTACACATACACCAGGCCAATTAACCAACATACCTGCACGTCTTTGGAGTGTGGGAGGAAACCGAAGATCTCAGAGAAAACCCACGCAGGTCACGGGGAGAATGTACAAATTCCGTTCAGACAGCACCTGCAGACAGAACCTGGGGCTCTGGTGCTGCAAGTGCTATAAGGCAGCAACTCTACCACTGCGCCTACGAGTCTTGTTATCTCTTTCAGCAATGACAGTATCAGCACTGCCCACTTGTAGTGTGTCCTTGAAAGTGGCGTCACAGGCAGATAAGCATGGAGAAGAAGGCTTGCTGGACAATGGCCTTTATCTGGGGACTGGACATTGTGCCTTCCCTCATAATGGTAACCATTGTGGGGGGATGTTTCTATGTTAAATGATTCTTAATTTGTTCCGTTTCCAAGATGGCTGCCGGAAGGGAGAGCTGGCGCAATTAGCTGCCGCTGCTCTCTCTTTGAATTGTGTCTTTGAATTGTGTATTGTTGATGTCTTTATTATTTATTTTTTATTTAATTAAAAAACATTTTTTTTTTGTGGTTATTTTTTGTTGTGTTTCATTCTGCTTACATGTTTTTTATTCTTACTAAATGTTGTAAGGTCTCCTTGAAAGGCGCCCATAAATAAAATGTATTATTAAAACTTATTATTATCTATCAGGGTATTCAGCACAGAAGTTGGACACAAAATGCTGGAGTCACTCAGGGGGCCAGGCAGTGCTCAGGATTCAAGATTCAAGAGAGCTTATTGCCATGTGTCCCTGATAGGACAATGAAATTCTTGCTTTGCTTCAGCACGACAGAACATAGTAGGCACGACTACTGGAGACAAGGAATGGGTGACGTTTCTGGTCGAGACCCTTCTTCAGACTGAGAGTCAGGGGAGAGGGAGAAGAGAGACACATTATGCGGAAGGGTAAGGTGTGAAATCGACAGATCAAAGCAGAAAATGTCCAAGGAAATGTAGAATGGATCGTTCTTAGCTCAGGGGAAGGGGAATTAGAGCATACAATCTGCAAATTAATTAGGACATTGAAACTAGTCAGAGGACTAGGGTGGGGGAGGGATGGAGAGAGAGGGAAAGCAAGGGTTACTTGAAGTTAGAGAAATCAATACTGATACCGCCAGGGTTGTAAGCTGCCCAAGCGAAATATGAGGTGCCGCTCCTCCAATTTGCATTGCATTGGGACTCATTCTGATTCACTCTGAGTATAGAAGTTGGGATGTTATGCTAAGGGATATATGGGACTCCACATTTAGTGCATTGCATTCAGTTTTGGTCACTCTGATACAGGAAGAATGTTGCTAAGCTGGATAAAGTTCAGAGAAGATCTACAAGGATGTATAGTTTTGTTTATTAATGTATTGTGTTCTGAGGTCCAGTGAAAAGGTTGTTACCATGAGAGGCACAGCTATAGGAGGGAGGCTGGGCAGGCTAGAACTAAATTTCTTGGAGTGCAGGAGGATGAGGGGCGAACATATAGAGGTGGATAAGATTATGAGGAATATATAGGATGAATGCACAGATTTATGTTTTATTATTGTTGTTTTATTATTAATGTTTAGTGTTTTCTGAGTCATTCGTAACTATCACTGTATGACATGTTGTTACTAGTGGGCGGAGCACCAAGGCAAATTCCTTGTATGTGAATGCTTGGCCGATAAACTTACTTAAGGGTCTGTCCCACGAGCATGCGACTGCATGCGGCAACGTGGTCGCATGAGCCGTACGGCCTCGCGGGGCCGGTCCCACTTCGATCGCCAGAGCCGTATGGAGTTGTGCAGAGCTGGTCCCGACATCGCGCGGGGCTCCGAAAAACTGACAGTGTTCAAAAATTCTGAGTGGCAATGGCCTGCCGGCCCGCAGCCACCTCAACGTCGTAAGCACCGCCTTGACGGGCATACGTAGCGTCTCGACGCCGTACGTCACGCGCAAACTTCCCGCGGACTTCGCTCGAACTTCACGTCACTCACTCGACCCCCCGCGCGGCCCCCGCTTCCGGTTTGGTCGCGCTCGCCGCTGCAGGTCGCATGCTCGTGGGACAGGCCCTTTACTTACTTACTTACTTCTTTCATCCAGAGTAGGGGAAACAAGAACCAGAGGAGATAGGCTAAAGATGAGAGGATAAAAATGTAATCGGAATCTGAGGGGTAACTTTTTCACACAGTGAGGTGGGTATATGGGACGAGCTGCCAGAGAGTATAGCTGAGGCAGGTACTATAGCTACATTTAAAAGACATTTAGACAATTATATGGATAGGAAAGATTTAGAGGGTTAAGGGCAAAACACCAGCAGGTGGGAGCAGTGTAGATGGGGCATCTTGTTTGGCATGGGCAAGTTGGGTCATAGGGAGTGTACATGCAAACTCCACACAGACAGCACCCGAGGTTAGGATCGAACCCAGGTCTGTGGTGCTGTTCTACCAGCAACCCCACTGTGCTGCCCCAGTCCTTCAATTAATATTTATTCTGCTCAGTGCATAAAAGACGCTTTGTCCCAACTTGCCCACACCGGCCAACATGTCCCATCTTCACTAGTCCCACCTGCCTGCATTTGGCCATATCCCTCTAAACCTGTCCTCTCCATGTACCTTCTAAATGTTTCTTAAACTTTGCGATAGTACCTGCCCCAACTACCTCCTCTGGCAGCTCATTCCATGCACCTACGACCCTATGTGTGAAAGTTACTCCTCAGGTTCCTATTAAATCCTTCTCCCCCCCCTTCCCTTAAACCGATTCCCTTACCCTGAGCAAGAGACTGTGCGTCTACCAGATCTATTCCTCTCATGGTTTTATACATCTCTATAAGATCACCCCCTCATTCTCCTGTGATCCAAGGAATAGATTCCCAGCCTACTCAACCTCTCCCTATAGCCGAGGCCCACGAGTCCTGGCAACATCCTCGTAAAATCCCCAGAGAGGGAGGGGGAGATTACTGCACTTCCTGCTCCTAATTGACATACAAGCCAGGCTTGGCTTCAGCGCTCGCTCCATTTGGCAGGGTAGAGAAGTGGTTGCGTTACACTTGGCTGCTACTCGGATCATTACCACACAGCTAGCACGTGGCCTTCAAGGCAGCTTGATTTGCGGGCACTGCCTCCCTGGTCACAATGATGGAGAGAAGACTCGTGTGCCAGCACGATGCAAGAATGCGGCCCTGTTGAGCAAAGCACGACGAGAAGCATTGCTTTCCAATAACATCAGCATTCGGGACTAACTCATAGATGCGGTCTGGTTTTGATTTTCAGTAAATAACAAATCAAAGCCACCTCTCTTGCTGTTGTCGTTTGGTTGGAAATGTAATTGCAACAGTGACACTTAACCTATTCCTCACTGAGTCTGTCTTGGAGAAATGTGTGGGAAGGAACTGCAGATGTTGGTTGAAACCAAAGATAAACACTAAAAGCTGGAGTAACTCAGTGGGACAGGCACCGTCACTGGAAAGAAGGAATGGGCGATGTTTCAGGTCGAGACCCTTATTCCAACTAGTTAGAGATGAGGAAAACGAGAGATATCGAGTCGGAGATTGGATATCGGAGAACGAAAATTGGAGGAGCAGCATCTCATATTTTGTTTGGGCAGCTGACAACCCCGTGGTATGAATTGTTTTCTCTAACTTCAAGTAATCCTGGCATTCCCTCTCTCTCCCTCTCCATTCCTCCCCACCCAAGTCGCACCACCTTCTCATTCTCACCCAACAAACAGCTGACTGTGGCCTGTTTCCTTCATCATCGTTACTTTTTTGCGTATCTTTCATCCAATTATTCTTTATCTCTCCACATCATCTTCTACATCTCTCGTTTCCCTCATCCCTAACCAGTCTGAAGAAGGGTCTCGACCCTGAAACGTCACCCATTCCTTCTCTCGAGTGATGTTGCCCGTCCCCGCTGAGTTACTCCAGCTTTTGTATGTCGACCTCCCATCTTGGAGAAAGCCCTGCAATCCCGTCATGCCTTGTCGTAGCCAATAGACCTTGCAGGACATTTCATTGTTGACTTGGTCCTGAAGTCCGTCGGCATCTTGGAGCAAGGAAACGCTTATTAAAATTCCACCGACAGCAGAGAGAGAAAATTTGTTCGTGGCAGTGTCGCGGGAAGGGAGAACGACAGCGAAAGGGACAAAGGGGACCTCATACATCTTTGTGCTTTCGCAGCCAGCGCCATTGTGATGGAAGAATGTAGGGAAGTATGGTAATGTGGCACGCCTGACAATGCAGCACTTTGTCAGCCCTGCTCCAGATTAGGCCATTGAGGTGGAGGGTGCGTGACTCTTGAATTTGCAAACTTTCTGACCAAAGGCCAAGCAAATATTTCCAGCAAATGCTTGGAGCAAAAATATCAAATAAGAATCTAAAAACCTCCAGAAAATGTGTAAAGAAAAACTGGCACTGTGGCATCACAGCTGCGATAGTCCAGGTTCAGTTAAGGTTTCTGCTGCTATTTGAGTTGAGTTTAGTTTATTGTCACATGTACAGCGGTATAGTGAAAACCAGTCATAGAAACGTAGAAAATAGGTGCAGGAGTAGGCCATTCGGCCCTTCGAGCCTGCACCGTCATTCAATATGATCATGGCTGATCATCCAACTCCGTATCCTTTACCTGCCTTCTCTCCATACCCCCTGATCCCTTTAGCCACAAGGGCCACATCTAACTCCCTCTTAAATATAGCCAATGAACTGACCTCAACTACCCTCTGTGGCAGAGAGTTCCAGAGATTCACTACTCTCTGTGTGAAAAATGTTTTTATCATCTCGGTGCTAAAAGATTTTCCCTTATCCTTAAACTGTGACCCCTTGTTCTGGACCTCCCCAACATCGGGAATAATCTTCCTGCATCTAGCCTGTCCAAACCCTTAACAATTTTGTACGTTTCTATAAGATCCCTCCCTCAATCTCCTAAATTCTAGATGTCAGAATTCTAAATGTCAGAAAGACAATACGTGATTACAATCAATTTGTCCACAATGTACAGATACACGATAAAGGGAATAACGTGATTGAGGTCTAGTGCAAGATAAAGTCCAGTAACGTCCGATCAAAGGCAGTCTGAGGGTCTCCAATGGGTTAGATAGTAGCTCAGGACTGCTCTTCACTTGTTGGTAGGAAACAGAGATACATAGAAAATAGGTGCAGGAGTAGGCCATTCGGCCCTTCGAGCCTGCACCGCCATTCAATATGATCATGGCTGATCATCCAACTCAGTATCCCGTACCTGCCTTCTCTCCATACCCCCTGATCCCTTTAGCCACAAGGGCCACATCTAACTCCCTCTTAAATATAGCCAATGAACTGGCCTCAACTATCCTCTGTGGCAGAGAGTTCCAGAGATTCATTACTCTCTGTGTGAAAAATGTTTTTCTCATCTCGGTCTTAAAGGATTTCCCCCTTATCCTTAAGCTGTGACCCCTTGTCCTGGACTTCCCCAACATCGGGAACAATCTTCCTGCATCTAGCCTGTCCAACCCCTTACGAATTTTGTAAGTTTCTATAAGATTCCCCCCTCAGTCTCCTAAATTCCAGCGAGTATAAGCCAAGTCTATCCAGTCTTTCTTCATATGAAAGTCCTGACATCCCAGGAATCAGTCTGGTGAACCTTCTCTGCACTCCCGCTGTGGCAATAATGTCCTTCCTCAGATTTGGAGACCAAAACTGTAGGCAATACTCCAGGTGTGGTCTCACCAAGACCCTGTACAACTGCAGTAGAACCTGCAGTAGGATGATTCAGTGGCCTGATAACAGCGGGGAAAAAACTGTCCCTGGATCTGGACATGTGCGTTTTCACACTTCTGCACCTCTTGCCTGATGGGAGAGGGGAGAAGAGGGAATGGACAGGGTGCGACTGGTCCTTGATTAGGCTGCTGGCCTTGCCGAGGAAGCACAAGGTGTAGATGGAGTCAATGAAAGGGCTGTTGGTTTGTGTAATGGTCTGGGCTGCATCCACAATTCTCTGAAATTTCTCGTGTAGACTCGCACTTTCACCTTATTGCCACGTGGGTCCTTCGGGTGCTATGGTTTACTCCCACATCCTAAAGAAATGCAGGTTGCTGTTTAAGCGGCCATTGTAAATAGTCCCTGGTGTGCAGCTGGGTGGTAGAATCTGGAGGGAGTTGATGGTAACGTGTGGCAAATAAAATGGGTTGGTGGCGGAATGAGTGTGAATGAGTGCGTGATGTTTGGTGCAGTCTCAATTAGTTGTATGACTAAGGATCTAATATTGGAGACATTATCTTATGCAGAGAGCATTCCCTTATACTTGTTTATCTCGGTTTAGTTTGGTTTAGAGATATAGCATGGAAACAGGCCCTTCGGCCCACCGAGTCCCTGCCAACTATCGATCACTTGTATACAATGTTTTCAATGGTTCAATAGTGCATTATTTGTCATATGTGCAACTGCACAGGGAAATTATTTTTGCGTATTAACGCTTGCGGGCGCCGCCATGTTTTGGCGCCATTTCCAAAGTCCGGTCCACCCGTACGCTCGATTTACTGGAACGATCCAGGCGAGCCCCAGGCTCCCGCAAGGCCTTCCTCCGTCGCCTTCGACAGGATCGGCCTGCAAACCGCCGTCCCTCTCCTCTCCTCTCCTCGCCTCGCCCGGCCGTCTTTCGGTCCCGGAGCCGCCTCGTGCATCCGACCTTGAAGGCGCTGAAGGGATCTCCCGCTTCACCCTCCTACCCCGCGCCTCGCTCCTTGCGTCCGCCGACTCTCACGCCTCCCTCCCGGTACCGCGTCCGGCGAGCCCGTCCCGTGACAGCGGCACCTCGTGAAGGCATCTGCCGCGCAGTTAGGAGATCTATCCTACACACTGGGGTCAATTAACCTACAAAAACCTGCACGCCTATTTTTATTTTATTTTTTTTAAATCAAAAAATGTATTCAATTATTAAAAAATAATATTTACACTTGAATAAAACAAACCAGAACCCACCACCATAATACAATACAAACATATATCCATAATCAACTACAATACAACTGTTACAATCCTTATTGAGGATACATTCAACACCCTGCGGAGCCCAGCGGTCCAGGAACTCCCTCAGAGTGCCCGTGGACAGGGCGTATTCCCTTTCTACCCCCACCCAGGCACGGACGTAACCCTGCACACCTATTGGAGTGTGGGAGGAAACTGGAGCACCTGGAGGAAACCTGCTGGGAAAATGTACAAACTCCGCACAGACAGCACCTGTGGTCAGGATGGAACCCGGGTCTCTGGCGCTGTAAGGCAGCAACTCTACCACTGCACCACCGTACCACCCTCTCTTACCTGCCATATAAGCTGACAACATAGGAAAAAACTGCAGAAACTGCATCAGTCTGAAGAAGGGTTTCGGCCCGAAACGTTGCCTATTTCCTTCGCTCCATAGATGCTGCTGCACCCGCTGAGTTTCTCCAGCAATTTTGTGTACCTTCGATTTTCCAGCATCTGCAGTTCGTTCTTGAACAAGAAACTGCAGATGCTGGTTGCGCTGAAAGTAGACATAAAAACCTGGAGTAACTCAGCAGGACAGGCAGCATCTCTGGCGGGAGGGAACGAGACTCTTACATAAGCTAACAGATTGGTTCCATTAGAATCTAGAATGGGCTTGTGAGGCACGCACTTGAGCCTGGGGTTGGGGTTGGAGAATGAACGCTGGCCTTGCACGCACCATTTGCATTGTGTGGGTAAATAAATCAAAAGAACTCGCAACCTACAGTCGCTCATTCGCTATTTTAATTCTTTCCAGTTCCCTCCACCATGTAAACCACCTCAGTTGGAGTCCAAAAAACATCCAAAACATCACAGGAAAACAAAATATAAAATTAGAGACCCAGTTTCTACATGGAGATTCTCTGGGGAAGCAAATGACAATGTTATGAGTGATGAAGGGGTTTTTTTACAAATGTAGCCAATGACAGTAAATTGGCACGGAATCTGCAAAATTGGTAAATCATAGGAAAAAGCCTCTGCTATTTTGATGGAATCTGTTCCAAATCAAACATCTGGGACCTCACATGCATCTCAAAAACTCCAAGGGTGGCAAAGATCACTTCCCCTGAATCAGCTTTCTGCACATCTAATTGAAGTTGATCGGGCCAAGGGCTCTATGCTTGAATGATGTACAGTAGTTCTGTAGTTGTGTCGGAAGGAACTGCAGTTACTGGGTTAAACCAAAGATAGACACAAAAAGCTGGAGTAACTCAGCGGGCCAGGCAGCATCCTTGCAGAAAAGGAATAGGGTCTTCCCATCTGAAGCAGGGTCTCGACCCGAAACATCACATGACACTTCCATTTCTGGAGCTGACGTTTCACCAATTCACCAGAGATGCTGTCTGACCCACTGAGTTACTCCAGCATTTTGTGCCTATCTTTAACCTGGTTGCTTGGGCTGAAGGCTGTTTGAACTGAGGGGAGCAGAAAAGACACAAGCCCAACTATTGCAGCCAGACCTCGCTCTCCGTCACTCCCTCCTACATCAGCCTCACAACTGCGGACATAACATTGACAAAAATTATTGTTATCTTCATAAATGCCCCTGTCCCACTTAAGAAACCTGAACTGAAACCTCTGGAGACTTTGCGCCCCACCCAAGGTTTCTGTGCGGTTCCCGGAGGTTGCGGGTGGTTGCTGGAGGTTGCAGGTAGTGGAAGCAGGTAGGGAGACTGACAAAAACCTCCGGGAATCGCACGTAAACCTTGGGTGGGGCGCAAAGTCTCCAGGGGTTGTGTCCCTCTGCCCCCCCCCCCCCCCCCCCCCCCCCCGGGGGTTTTCCGCCCCTGTCACAGAGGAAAAGTAAAACTAGGTGAAATTGAACAAGGTTGGGGAATTACAGAATGGGTGATAGCAAATCAGAAAAACTCTCTTTCCGAATCTCCTCACTGGTAAAAGATTTAGCATGGAAATTGAAATCAGCCTGTTAGGTCCTACAGCTCCTGACTAAAACTGATTCATAAGATAGACATGAAAAGCTGGAATAACTCAGCGGGGACAGGCAGCATCTCTGGAGAGGAATGGGTGACGTTTCGGGTCAAGAACCTTCTTCAGACAGAAGGAGTTTCCCAGTCTGGTCTCGACCTGAAGCTAGTCTGAAGAATGGGTCTCGACCCAAAACATCACACATTCCTTCTCTCTAGAGATACTGCCTGGCCTGCTAATGACTCGAGCTTTTTGTGTCTATCTTTGGTTTAAACCAGCACCTGCAGTTCCTTATTACACAGAGAGTTAACATTGATTTCTCCATTCATATTTGATGGATAAGAATTAATGGATCCTACTCACTTTTTGGTCAAAACTGGCAGATGTTTTCCCTTCTGTAAAGTAGAAGTCTTGATGTACAAGCAAAAGACACAAAGTGCTGGAGTAACTCAGCGGGTCAGGCAGCAACTCTGGAGAACATGGATAGGTGATGTTTCGAGTCAGGCCCCTTCTTCAGATGAGGAAGCGTCCTGACCCAAAATGTGAATCAGAAGTGTCCCCGACTGAAAAAGTCACCTATTCATGTTCTCCTGAGATGATGCCAGACCTGCTGAGTTACTCCAGCACTTTTTTGTGGACCAGCATCAGCTGTTCCTTATTGCTAAACTTCAGCCTTGATGTCAGATGCCCTGTGGACTAGACAGCCCTGAGATTCTATGCATTGACTGTTCAGTTAAGTTCTTCCTTCCAATGTCATACATCAAGCAGTATAAGGTCATGAGAGGAATAGATTGGGTAGACAGATGCACAGTGTCTCTTGCCCAGAGTAGGTGAATCGGGTACCAGAGGACCTAGGTTTAAAGGTCGAGACCCTTCTTCAGACTAACTTCAGGTCGAGACCAGACTGGGAAACTTCTTCTGTCTGAAGAAGGTTCTTGACCCGAAACGTCACCCATTCCTCTCCAGAGATGCTGCCTGTCCCGCTGAGTTATTCCAGCTTTTCATGTCTATCTTATGACAACTGGAAAGGAATCTGAGGGGTAACTTTTTCACACACAGGGTAGTGGGTGTATGGAACAAGCTGCCAGGGGAGGTAGTTGAGGCAGGGACTATCCCAAGAAGCAGTTAGACAGATACATGGATAGGACAGGTTTTGAGGGATATGGACTATAGCAGGCAGGTGGAACTCGTGTAGCTGGGACACGTTGGCCGGTGTGGGCAAGTTGGGCTGAACGCTGTATCACTCTACGACTCTATCTGTAATCAATAAAGCAGTGAGCTTGACACAGATGGCTTCCAATGGCATTTTCCAGCAAGACACAGCAATTAGGTCCCAGAGGAAGGGGGTGGGCTAATGGAATTGGCAGAGGAGGGGAAAAGCAAGAAGGGAAGCAAGTAAAAAATAAACCCAGCAGGGTGGAAGATTTTTATGTTGAAAGATGCGGAAACTGTCGCGGGAAGATTATTAACTATTTACAGCGATGCCCGAGCTTTTTGTATTGGAGGAAAGGGAAATTCTCACATAGAACGTGTCCTCGCATATCCTGTTTATTGTCAGGAGCAGTCAAACAGTGTAGCAAATTTTACGTTTTAATAAAGCAGATGAAGCAACATCAGTGAAGGGGATCCACCAAGAGTATGCTTTCTTAGCTCCAGGGCTGCTGTCAGATGCTTGTTGGGACAGACCATATGTTCAAAGTCATTATTCACTGTCTGAATTAGCTGCTTTATTGTTTGTGCTTGACCCACTGTTTATCTTCAAGTTGTTTATTCATTTAGGTTCCTGGAGTGTGTCACCGCTGGCTTTTCCCAAACCAAACATCACTTCTTTTTTTTAAATTACTCTTCATTAGAATGTGCTGGAGGTTGAGAAAGGTTAATGACTTCAGGGTGCAGGGGGGAAGCATTTCGCTAATGTCCAGTTTCCCACAGCTCAGAGAAAAGGACTTCATCATCCGAGGCGTTTTAACTAGTCCCAGTTTAGCTCCAGGTTTTATGGAAGTTTTAAGGAGCTCTTAAATTTCTGGTTCTCCACCAGTTTATTCCAGGAGACCACTGCACGGGACCTAGGAGCGTGTAACTCAGCCCGCCTCCGATTCTATCTTAGAATTCAATCATTGGTTCTCTTTTCTTTGCAAAAGGGAAAAAAAAAACAAATTGCTATTTCCATCTTTCGAGTCCCAACTCAAGCAGTAAACATAGCCTCTTGGGGTGCCGAGAGAGAAGATATTTGTGAATTTGAGTGAAGAATTGTTTCCTGAATTCATTCCTATGTGACATGGCAGTAAATTCTGTCTCCCAAGCGCTCTATTTAAAGACTTGATTGTAACGCAGGAAATATGGCAGCATATTGCACAAAGTAAGATCCCACAAATGGCCTTGTGATAGCAATCGGATGGTGCGGCTTAGATGTTGACAGGAGGAATACATCGGAAAAATCGACCCTGACCCTCTGCAAAGTTGTGACGAAGATTCTCCCTGGTTCAGGTACAATTGGAGACAAATCTTCAGCTTCACGCCTTTATGCTGCGCGGGTTGGTAGAGGCTCACAGCGAGCCGCGGCCACTCCTCGACAGCAGGCCTAACTCGCCCGCCGCCGAAAGCGGGAAACCGTCCGAGACTCTTCTCCTGATCGACCCTGAAGACCAGGAACGGGGGAGGAGGGTGGGAGGGGGGGGGAGCGAGCGACGGCAGGGGACGCTGGACAAAGGGCCATTTTCAAGATGGCGGCGGGACAGAGGGGACGATCGGTGTTGCCATGACAACGGGCCTTGCAGGCCAAGAGAAGAGCATACTCTGAAGAAATTTGAAACTTTGTTGGTGCCAGGAACATGGCGACTATTTGTGTGCTGTCTCGGTGGTGTCTACTATTTCACAACAATCTTTGCACTTTTACACTTTTGTACTTACAATGTCTATGATTGTGCTTATGTATAGTATCATTCTACTGGATTGTATGCAGTATGCAGGCTCCCAAGCACTCTATGTAAAGACTTGGTTATTACGCAGGAAATAAGGCAGCATATTGTGCAAAGTAAGATCCCACAAATGGCCCCGTGATAGCGATCAGATGGCTTGGTTTAGATGTTGACAGAGGCAATACATACTGACCAAGACATCGGAAAAATCTACCCTGATCCTCACCGTGCCCAGGTACGTTCACAATTTACAGGAATAGAATTAGGCCTTTCGGCCCATAGAGTTCACTCCGCCATTCAATCATGGCTGATCTCTGCCTCCCAATCCCATTTTCCTGCCTTCACCCCATAACCATTGACACCCGTTCTAATCAAGATTTTGTCTATCTCTGCCTTAAAATTATTCACTGACTTGGCCTCCACAGCCCTCTGTGGCAACGAGTTCCACAGATTAACTACCATCTGACTGAAGAAATTCTTCCTCGTCTCCTAGCCCACTGTCGGGAGCGCGGATTGACTTAAAGGTTTGGACCCAAAACGTTGCCTGGTCCTTTTCTCCAGAGATGCTGTTTGACCCACTGAGTTACTCCAGCTTTTTGTGTCTATCTTTGCATTGACTGGAAGCGTTGACTCTGAATCATGTGGGGGACTTGACAGAAGTATATACTGTAAAACGATGAGGGGCATAGCTAGTGTAGATAGTTCAGAACCTTTTTCCCCAGGATGGAAAAATCAAATGCTGGACGGCATAGTTTTAAGGTGAGAAGGGCTAAGTGTAAAAGAGATGCGCGGGGCATGTTTTTTTACACAGATGGTGGTGAGTGCCTGGAATGTGCTGCTCCTCTAGGATCTTTGGTGCTGCTGGGGGTGGTCGATGAAAGAGATGCAATAGTGGCATTTAAAAGACTTTTGGATATGCATATGGATGTGCAGGGAATGGAGGGACTGGAAGTCTGTGCAGAGAGTGGTGAGGGCGGCTGAAAAAATCATCAGGTCTTCTCTCCCCTCGATCGGGGACATTGCGAGCAAACGTTGCTTGTCTAAGGCCAGCAGGACCCCACACATCTCCATCATGGACTGTTCACTCTGCTGCCCTCGGGCAAAAGATATCGTAGCATAAGGAGCAGAACGTCAAGGTTTTGCAACAGCTTCTTCCCACGAGCCATCAGACTCTTGAATGCCATGTAATGGGCTGCCACCATTATCTATTTTATCTTTTTATCCATTTGTCTTTTTATCCATTTTACCCTTCTGTTCAATTTTATGTTGCACGGAATTTTGTTTAGAATTGCATATATCAATGTATTTCGAAATGACAATTAAGACACTGGACTTCCTCACTAACAGACCACAGTCTGTTAGGGTCAATAACCTCACCTCCTCCACCATAACACTGAACACCGGAGTGCCACAGGGCTGTGTGCTCAGCCCTCTCCTCTACTCCCTCTTCACCCACGACTGCATCCCAAAGTACGGATCCAACGCCATTATTAAGTTTGCTGACGATACCACGGTAGTAGGACTGATCAGCGACAACGATGAGTCAGCCTAAAGGGAGGAGGTCCAGCACCTGACAGCCTGGTGTGCCAACAATAACCTCGTCCTCAACTCCAAGAAGACAAAGGAGATTATTGTTGACTTCAGGCAGACCAGAGGAGGCAGACATACCCCCATCCATATAAACGGGACTGAGGTGGAGTGCGTCTCCAGCTATAAATTCCTCGGAGTACATATCTCGGAGGACTTGGCCTGGTCCCTCAACACCTCCAAGCTGATCAAAAAGGCACAGCAGCGCCTTTACTTCCTGAGGAGGCTCAAGAAAGCCCACCTGTCCCCCCAGATCCTGACCAACTTTTACCGCTGTACCATAGAGAGTATCCTGACCACCTGCTTCACGGTATGGTACAGCAGCTGCACTGCTGCGGACAGGAAGGCACTACAACGGGTGGTGAAAACCGCGCAGCACATCATCGGTGCCCCGCTCCCTGCCATGGATGCCCTCCACCGAAAACGGTGTCTGAGACGGGCCGGGAAGATCATCAAAGACCCCTCACACCCCAACCATGGACTGTTTGCCCTCCTCCCATCAGGGAGGCGGTACAGGAGCCTCAGGTCACGTACTAGTAGGATGAGGAACAGCTTCTACAACAATACAATCACATTGCTGAACTCGGAGTCCCGCCGATAGATTTCTCCGGTCCCTCCGTCCCCATTGTTTAATTATTCTGTATTTTTTGATTATTCTGTATCTTCTCTCTTTCTACCTTTTTCTATTTCTTTATGCACAACTACTACGGACTGACGCAAAACTGCATTTCGTTGTACTCATACTTGTATTTGGGCGATGACATTAAAGTTGAATTGAATTGAAAAAGTTTTGATTGATTGATTGATTGGATATGCGTTATGTGATATAGGTAGATATGAGATGGTCTTCATGTTCGGCACAGATATTGGGGGTCGAAGTGCCAGTTCTTGTGCTGTACATGCTCTATGCTTTATGTTCCATGTTTTCCATGTCTGACTGACTGAGAGGTATTTGCACGTTGTGGGACTTTGCAGTGCCTACAATTTACAGATATTCGAGCACCCTCCATCCATTCATTCCCTAGGTTCATATTTTTCTTTCGAAAGCCAGACAAGGATGGTGTGGAATGGACTGACTGGGACAGCTGATGTTGTTAAGCTGTTGTGTGGTGGGTTGATTGGACCTTATACAAACGTTATTGAGACATTTTTCTGTCATTAAGCAATTACGTTTTATGGTGCAAGATTAGAAGCAAGCTGAAATTGGGGCTTTTTGCTTCAAGAAAGCCTAAACTATTCTGTCTGGGGAAGAGAAAGCAGACTGATTAGTCTTGAGAGACAATGACCTTTCTCCGCTGATCATGGTGATTTGTGAAGTCTCGGTGTGTGAGTGCTTTTGCAAACTGTTCAGGTAGTGGCTGTAAATCTCCAAGTGCTGTGGGCTGGTATGTAAGCGGTTTAGTTCGATGCGGGCAAAGAGACACAAAGTGCTGGAGTGACTCAGTGGGGCAGGCTGCATCTCTGGGGAACACGGATAGTTGCTGCCCCACAGTGCTTGCAGCGTCAGAGACCCGGGTTCGATCCCGACTACGGGTGCTGTCTGTATGGAGTTTGTACCTTCTCCCCGTGACCACATGGGATTGAATTGGCTTGGTGTAAGTGTAAATTATCCCTTGTGTTTGCATCATAGTGGGGGGATCGTCGGTCGATGTAGCATCGGTGGGCCGAAGGGCCTGTTTTCCCGCTTTATCTCAAAACCAAACTAAAACTAACCTAGCTGCATAACTGTAGCTAGCTCAGATTAAAGAAAAATAGACACAAAATGCAGGAATAACTCAGGCAGCATCTCTGGAGAGGATGGGTGACGTTTTGGGCCGAGACCCTTCTACAGGATAAAGAGAAGTTCTCAGTTACTGCACTGTGTACTCTGCTGTAGAAATCACCTCGATACCTGCTGGTGTTGGATAATACAGATCAAGACTAAGCTTTGTGAACAATCTGCCTTTTTCTTAACTCAAAGCTGATTTTTCTCTGTGAATTGCATTCTGGCCCAATTCCAGTGACATTTGGAAAATACATAACATACATACAGATTTTCCATTATTTCAACAGGGTGAAAGGTTTACATGTCTCAGCCTTTCACAAACTCAGAACATGACAAAGAGCTGTCTAGCTAATCTATCCATAGAGTGATCACTGGTGTTACACAGCGGTATGAACATTGACTTCTTTAACTTCAAGTAGCCCTTGCTTTCCCTCTCTCTCTATCCCCTCCCCCTTCCTCAGTTCTCCTACCAGTCTTACTGTCTCCGACTACATTTTATCTCTGTACCGTCTACTCCCCTGACATCAGTCTGAAGAAGGGTCTCGACCCGAAACGTCATCCATTCCTTCTCTCCAGAGATGCTGCCTGTCCCGCTGAGTTACTCCAGCATTCTGTGTCTACCTTCGGTAGTATATGGTATATGCAGTTACCAATGTAAGCTCCTGCAAACATGAATGGAAGAATAATTAAGCCATCTTTTCGGTGTGGGATGCATATGAGCCACAACAAAATGACGAACTCCGCTGAACTTCAGGAAACAGCCTGGAGACGAGACTTTGATATAACCTCTGCCTTGAAATAAGAGCATTCTGACAGTAGTAGGCTCTGCTTTATGTTCTATGTTTGACAGCCAATAGACAATAGGTGCAGGAGTAGGCCATTCGGCCCTTCCAGCCAGCACCGCCATTCACTGTGATCATGGCTGCTCATCCACAACCAGCACTCCGTTCCTGCCTTCTACCCTTATTGCATAACAGCAAACTGTGATCCAGTGCTCTAATTCCTGGAAAGTGACTCAAACCCACAGTGTTCTGGCTCACAAGCACAAAATGCCACAAGTTCAGTTGAAAAAGGCAATGCAACATTCCAATGGCGACACAGTTCCTGCAGATTAGTTTGGTGCAGTTAAATTCAGCGATACAGCACGGAAACAGGCCCTTCGGCCCACTGAGTCCGCACTGACCAGCGATCCACACACACTAGTATTATCCTACACACACGAGGGACAATTTACAATTTTACCAAGCCAATTAGCCTACAAACCTGTACGTCTTTGGATGCTGGAATCTTGAGTAAAACACAAGGTGCTCGAGTAACTCAGCGTTGTTTATTGTCACGTGTGCCAATTAAGGGACAGTGAAATTTGGTTTCAGGCAGCATCTGTGGAAGGATTAGATAGGTGACATTTTGGGTCTGGACACGTCTTCAGAATGAGACCTGGGTGTCATGGTACACCAGTCATTGAAGGTAGGCATGCAGGTGCAGCAGGCAGTAAAGCAAGCGAATGGTATGTTGGCTTTCATAGCAAAAGGATTTGAGTATAGGAGCAGGGAGGTTCTACTGCAGCTGTACAGGGTCTTGGTGAGACCACACCTGGAGTATTGCGTATAGTTTTGGTCCCCAAATCTGAGGAAGGACATTATTGCCATAGAGGGAGTGCAGAGAAGGTTCCCCAGACTGATTCCTGGGATGTCAGGACTGTCTTATGAAGAAAGACTGGATAGACTTGGTTTATACTCTCTAGAATTTAGGAGATTGAGAGGGGATCTTATGGAAACTTACAAAATTCTTAAGGGGGGGGGGGGGGGGGGGGGGGGGGGGGGGGGGGGGGGGGGGGGGGGGGGGGGGGGGGGTTTTGGACAGGCTAGATGCAGGAAGATTGTTCCCGATGTTGGGAAAGTCCAGGACAAGGGGTCACAGCTTAAGGATAACGGGGAAATCCTTTAAAACCGAGATGAAGAATGTTCACCCGACCGAACGCTGATGAGGAGAGGGCCTGAGAAAATCGAGTTGGCTGAGGAGGCCACATATAGACCCCGACCTCGGGTGGACTATGAGGGGGAGAACTGGATATTTTTTTTTCACACAGAGAGTGGTGAATCTCTGGAACTCTCTGCCACAGAGGGTAGTTGAGGCCAGTTCATTGGCTATATTTAAGAGGGAGTTAGATGTGGCCCTTGTGGCCAAGGGGATCAGAGGGTATGGAGAGAAGGCAGGTACGGGATACTGAGTTGGATGATCAGCCATGATCATATTGAATGGCGGTGCAGGCTCGAAGGGCCGAATGGCCTACTCTTGCACCTAATTTCTATGTTTCTATGTTTCTAAAATGTCGTCTATCCATACCTTCCTGAGATGCACGCTGCTCCGTTGATTTATTCCAGCACTATATGTTTTACACATTACAATCTTTCATGTGTAAGAAGGAACTGCAGATGCTGGTTTAAACCGAAGATAGACACAGAAAGCTGGAGTAACTCAGCGGTACAGGCAGCATCTCTGGAGAGAAGGAATGAGTGACGTTTCCTGTGGGAAAAGGTTCTGACTACCTACTCTGTCTGTGCCATTGATAATTTTTAACATACTTCTATCAAGTCTCCCATCAGCAAGTCTCCCATCAACCCATCCCATTCCAGAGAAAATAACAAAAAAAACAAAATCCTGTTTTTTTCCATAGGCAAAAATGATAAAGAACAGATTTTGTTGTGGAGTGGAATAAGTTATACGTCACACTGCGAGTCTGACATTATCCTCCCATGTGCTTTATTTGTTAGCTTTACTCAAACCTTTCAACTCATCAGGGATCAGGGCTAATGTGTAAGTCCAATAACTCATTGGCTCACTCAAGCGCAGAGAGGGAAAAGCCTACCTCTAGACAAAACTGTTGGCCATTACTTGCCTGCTCGGCTTGTGATGGTTTATTTCAGTGATCTGCAAATGTAACTAATATGGATCAGACGCAGTCAGCACACAAAGGCATTATTGAAAGTCCTGAGTCATGACATCTGAGAATAAGATACGGTGCAAAATAACGTCTGGGTCGTTTTGCGAGTCTAGCCGATCACGCAGGGTGACAGAAAGTCACAGGAGAGGCCAAACAAAAACATACTCTGGCATTTGCCACTCCAGGTAAAATATACAAGCGATTTGCCAGACCAGCTTCTGTCTTTTTTTAACTTTGGTCACAGGGCAAAGAATTTGTCGATGAAGTCTTGAGTGGTGATTAGGAATAAAGAGGCCGTCCCACTTGGGCGACCTAATCCGCAAGTTCTGGCGAGTTTGCCCTCGACTCATACACGCAGCATGGTCGACACGAGGTTGTAGGAGGTCTTCGTAACTCCCCTTCATGCTCGAGTGTAGTCCCCGCGTACTCTACGCCTCAGCTAGGTCGCGGCGTGTTTTTCAACATGTTGAAAAATGCCCGCGAGTGAAAAAAGGTTGCCATGGAAAAAAATCGATACTTTTTTTTATTCGTAGGTTTAGTCATAGTAGGTCGGCATGTTAGTCATAGGTAATCGAGGGTAGTCGAAGGTAGTCGTAGATAGTCTTCATCATAGTCGAAGGGAGGTCGAAGGAGATCGAAGGAGGTCGTCTTCACTCTCCACTATTTGGTGTCCAATTTTCCCGAAGTTAGTCGTAGCTAGTCGAAGCTGGTCTTCAACATAGTCGAAGGAGGTCGAAGGATGTCTTCTACATAGTCGAAGGAGGTCTTCAACATGACATTTCTTCACTCTCCTAAACTCTTCTAAACTCGCCAATTAGGTCGCCCAAGTGGGACAGCCCCTTAAGGAAAAGTCACAGAGCACTTTAGCAGTGTGTTTAGGACACAAAGTGCTGGAGTGACTTCAGCGGGTCAGGCAGCATCTCTGGAGAACGTGGATAGGTGACGTTTCGGATCGGGACCCTTCTTCAGAGTCTGACCCGCTGAGTTACCCCAGAACTTTTATGTCTTCTTGTGGATAGACCAGTGTTTTAGGTAAGATTGGGTGAGAGCATTTGGTAACCAGTTGCAATTGTTTCTGACTGAATTACTGCGTGTTTCCAATATAGCAAATAATAATATATTTATAATAATTGTATGTGATTGTAGTGCCTGAGTTTTAAATTTACATAAAATCAACTAAGCATTAAAAAAAAATAGGGTCTATAGTTCCTAGTTTCTCAAGGACAATATTACATGTTGGTTGCAGTAAACTAGGTGACCAAAAAAGCAGTAGTAAGCTGTCAAGACCATTTTCTGTTCTATAGTACATTATGATCAGCTCCATGATGTAATATTCACATCACAGGGTGGCACAGTGCTGCCTTACTTAGTTCATACATGATAGAAGCAGAATTAGGCCATTTGGCCCATCAGGTCTCCTCCACCATTCAATCATGGCTGATCTATCTCTCCCTCTCAAACCCATTCTCCGACCTTCTTCCCAAAATCACTGACACCCTTACTAATCAAGAACCTCGGTGAGACCAAGCATAGGCTTGGCGATCGTTTCGCCGAACACCTCCGCTCGGTCCGCATTAACCGACCTGATCTCCCGGTGGCTCAGCACTTCAACTCCCCCTCCCATTCCGAATCCAAGCTCTCTGTCCTGGGCCTCCTCCATTGGCCAGAGTGAGCACCACTGGAAATTGGAGGAGCAGCACCTCATATTCCGCCTGGGCAGTCTGCACCCTAGCGGCATAAACGTTGAATTCACCAATTTCCGGTAGCCCTTGCTGCCTCCTCCCCTTCTCAGCTCTCCCTCAGCCCTCGGGCTCCTCCTCTTCCTTTTCCCCTCCTTTCTTCTTTCCCGCCCCCCCCCCCGACCCTGCATCAGTCTGAAGAAGGGTTTCGGCCTGAAACGTTGCCTATTTCCTTCGCTCCATAGATGCTGCTGCACCCGCTGAGTTTCTCCAGCATTTTTGTCTCCCTTCGATTTTCCGGCATCTGCAGTTCCTTCTTAAGAACCTATCAATCTCCACCTTACAAATATCCATTGCCTTGGCCTCCACAGCCCTCTGTGATAACATTAATACATTTTTTAATAAATATAGTTGATTTATAAAACTGAAATTAAATGTTGCCACTGCCATTGCAGAATTTGAACGTGTCTCCAAAACATCAGTCGAGAAATTTAGTTACAAATCCAAAGGTTACGTTACTGGATTAGCAACTTGAATCCGGAGGAATGTATTCAAATCCACCTCGATCTGATGTGGAATTTAAATCTGTAAATATTAATCTTGCTTCAGTAACAGTGATGGTGAAGCTGCTGATTCAATACAGTCCATTGTATTTATCCAGAGAGGGGATCAGCTATTTTGCCTGGTCTGGTGTCTCTGTGACTGGAAAACCAATATCCCCGATGTCTCTTACCAATTTTTACCATCGCACCATGGAAAACATCTATCGGGATGCATCACAGTTCGATTTGGCACCAACTCTGCCCAAGTGTGCAAGAACCTGCAGAGAGTATTGGATGAAGCCCCATCCATCACCCTAACCAGCCTCTCCCCCCCCCATCATTCAGGACCTTTTTTCACCTCGGTCATTCCCTACTCTTCCCCCCTCCCGTCAGGCATAAGATACTAAAGGGCCTGTCCCACGAGCATGCGACCTGCATGCGGCAAGCGCGACCTAAAGGGCCTGTCCCACCAGCATGCGGCAGGCATGACCAAACCAGAAGCGGGAGCCGCGCGGAGGTGGAGTGAGTGACACAGCGTCGAGGCGGCTGTGTATGCCCGTCGAGGCGGAGCGTACGGCATCAAGGCGGCTGCGGGCCGGCAGGCCGTTGTCGCGTGGAATTTTTAAACGTGGTCAGTGTTTCGGAGCCCCACGCGATGTCGGGACCGGCTCCGCACAACTCCATACGGCTCCGGTGATCGAAGTGGGACTGGCCCCACGAGGCCGTACGGCTCAAGCGACCACGTTAGGTCGCGCTTGCCGCATAGAGTCGCATGCTGGTGGGACTGGCCCTTTAGGTCGCGCTTGCCGCATGGAGTCGCATGCCCGTGGGACAGGTCCTTAAAGCTTGAAAGCATCTTACACCAGATTCAGATTCTTTCCCAATGTCACCACACCACAGAATGGTCCTATTATTTTTTGATGGTCAGATGTTTGGACTAGGGCCAGAGATGAAGGGACAAACAGTGCGAGACAGGGATAGAAGAGGGGCAAAGTGTGACGCCAGGGGAAAGAATGTCGGTGAAAAAAGACACACAGTGCTGCCGTAACTCAGCGGGGCCAGGCAGCATCTCTGGAGAACATGGCTCAGTGATGTTTCAGGTCGGCTTATTTCCACAAGGAATATAGTGGGTGGAAACAGGGGGAAGGGGAGAAATGAGTGTGAAACAGGGGAGAGGAGAGAGAGAGGGGTTAGGAGGTGGAGCTGAAGATGGAGAAGGGTCGGGACACAGTCCTTCCCCATCAGACAAGAGACACAGATGTTTGAAAAGGCATTCCACCAAATTCAGTTTTTTTTCCCCCAGCAATTGAACCAACTAGAGAGGTGTCCTGACCAACCGTCTAAGATAGATAGAAAATGCTGGAGTAACTCAGCGGGACAGGCAGCATCTCTCGAGAGGAATGGGTGACGTTTTGGGACTGGACCCTTCGGCAGGCTGATTGTACCTTTCACCATGATCGAGGCCTTTTTCAATGCTATGTGTAATATCGGCAATTTCTATTGTGTTTCCAGACCCTCTGAGCTGAATCATTCACATCAAAGTCCTTGTGATCAAATCCAAAGTTTGATTGCACTTAAATTGTACAAACACAATACCCCCAAAACAAATCCTCTTTATTAGTCGAAAAGATTAATCCAAACATTGAAAGGATGCCAAGATACTTATCTTGGAAATCTATGTGCGCAAGAGATAACTGGCACTAAATCAGTCCCTGAAGTGCTGCAACTGTTATTTGTTCAGTGACTGTTTAATGATGTTCTTTACTACAAATTAAAGCAGGGAATTACAGGAAGGAGAGGATCCTATTGATAATTAGCCAGTTCCCCTCTGGTCTACTGTGCAACTGTAGTTATTTATTTTGCTGCAAAATACTGCGTTCCGATTTTGACAACACTGGTGGTTGGGCTTGGAGGGTGAGGGGATGAAGAACAGACTTTAGCCTCTATTTTCTTACTTATTTTCTTAGCAGGTCACAGATTAATAACAAAGTGTTGTAGAAAACACTGCGGGCCAGGCAGCGCCTTGAAGAAAGGTCCTGAAGAATGAGGAGGGGAAGGAGGGAGAAAGCAAGGACTACCTGCAATTGGAGACGTCAATGTTCATACCCGCTGGGGTGTAAACTACCCAAGTGAAATATGAGGTGCTGCTCCTCCAATTTGCGGTGGGACTCACTCTGGCCATGGATGAGGCCCAGGACAGAAAGTGTTTAAGAAGGAACTGCAGATGCTGGAAAATCGAAGGTGCACAAAAATGCTGGAGAAACTCAGCGGGTGCTGCAGCATCTATGGAGCGAAGGAAATGGGCAACGTTGATGGGCCGAATGGCCTAATTCTGATCCTAACACTTGTGACAATTGTACCGTATACATGGCGACTTAGTGTGCTGCCTCAGTGTAATCTACTATTCCTGCTCTACAACCATTGCACACATTGTACTGGGGACATTATTTTCATATATTCTCGTCTAGCCTTGCGCGAAATATCCAACACCTCCCTTCCATTGTCAGAGACCAGCCTCTCTATCTACATAGGTACACAAAATTGCTGGAGAAATTCAGCGGGTGCAGCAGCATCTATGGAGCAAAGGAAATAGGCAATGTTTCGGGACGAAACATTGCCCATTTCCTTCGCTCCATAGATGCTGCTGCACCTGCTGAGTTTCTCCAGCAATTTTGTGTACCCAGGACAGAAAGGTCGGTTTTGGATTGAGAGGGGGAGTTGAAGTGCTGAGCCACCGGGAGATCACGTTGGTTATTGCGAACTGCGTGGAGATGTCGGGCGAAGCGATCACCAAGCTTGCGCTTGGTCTCGCCGACGTAGAGAAGTTGACACCTGGAGCAGCGGATGCAATAGGTGAGGTTGGAGGAGGTGCAGGTGAACCTCTGCCTCACCTGGAAAGGCGGAATGGTTCATTGTTGGCTGAGGGGATGGTGAACAGGAGGACAGTGAAACCAGTCGGGGAATGAGGGTGGGGGAGGGATGGAGGGAGAGGGAAAGCAAGGGCTACTTGTTGTTGGTTTGTGAAAGATGTTCTTTCACTTTGTCGAGTGTATGGGAAGCGACGATGATTGCAAAATGAAATTATAAAAACAGGGAAAGACATGAGATGAGTGTGTGGGGAATTAGTTTTCATGTTAAAAGGTACATGGAAAGGAAAGGTTTACAGGTATATGGGCCAATGTGGGCAAGTGGGTTTAATATGGGTGGTCGGCATGGGCAGATTGGGCCAAAAGGTGTCTTAGTCCCCTAGTCCTCACCTTTTGCCCATCAGCCGTCGCATACAGCACATAATCCTCCTGCATTTTAGCCACCTCCGAAGGGATGCCACCAGTAGCCACATCTTCCCATCTCCATCCCTTCCTGCTTTCCGCAGAGACGGTTCACTCTGCAAATCCCTAGTTGACTCGTCCCACCTGTCCCACCCCCTCCCCAGGTACTTTCCCCTGCAACCGCAGGAGATGCAACACCTGCCCTTATATCTCATCACTCAACACCATCCAAGGACCCCGACAGTCTAGTCCGACAGTCCTTCAACCTCATCTACTGTATCCGCTGTTCCAGGTGTGGACTCCGATGTATCGGCGAGACCGAGCGCAGGCTCGGCGATCGTTTCGCCGAACACCTCCACTCAGTCCGCCTTAACCTACCTGATCTCCCGGTTGCTAAACACTTCAACTCCCCCACCCATTCCCAATCTGACCTTTCTGTCCTGGGCCTCCTCCAGTATCAGAGTGAGGCCCAGCGCAAATTCAAGGAACAGCACCTCATATTTTGCTTGGGCAGTTTACACCCCAGCGGTATGAATATTGACTTCTGTAACTTCAAGTAGCCCTTGCTTTCCCTCTCTCTCCATTCCTCCCCCTTCCCAGTTCTCCGACCAGTCTGACTGTCCCTGATTGCATTTTATCTCTGTTTGCTTTGTTGTCACCTTCTCCTAGCTAACAATGGTCTATTCTACCTTTTCTCTTTTGATGTGTCGTTTTCACATCTTACCCTTCCTTATCTCTGTGTCTCCCTCCCCCCTGGCTCAGTCTGAAGAAGAGCCTCGACCCGAAACGTCACCCATTCCTTCCATCCAGAGATGCTGCCTGTCCCGCTGAGTTGCCCCAGCATTTTGTGTCTACCTTCGGTGTAAATCAGCATCTGCAGTTCCTTCCTAGTCATAGTTCTTCCAAAGAGCTGGCAGGAGAACAATGGGACAAAGTGCCAGACAGATGCACTGTATATTTAGCAGTCTGTCTCAAGTCTAGAGCGACCTTTGATCTCATTTTCTACTGAACCCATGGGTCTGAAGAAGGGTCTCGACCCGAAACGTCACCCATTCCTTCTCCCCGGAGATGCTGCCTGCCCCGCTGAGGTTTTTGTGTCTATCTTCATCATTTAGCTGCCGTAATGTACGATAGTGTGTGAGGAAAGAACACAGGTATCACCAGCAGAAGAAACGCACAGCTTTTTTTTTCATGCCAGCACCAATGGCAGCAATGATCAGACAACCTATTGTGCAGTCTGCTCACAGGCTCCTTAATTAGTGCAACCACCCTGTGAATGGGGAGAGCCTGGTGCTTTTCACTGTGAAGTGGATGACAAATGATGACATTTTTTGTACTAATGTGGCTGGACAAGCAAGGCAAAGCAGCCCGCAGGAAAACATGTGCAGACTTGCTGAAAAGGTTCAGTGTTGACTGACTGACAGACAATCAAAGTGACAAATTGTTTAATTGTCTTTTGCCAGTAGGGCAGTTTTGGGCAATTATGGGGAGCAATGAAATGGAAGGTTAGAGGTCAGAAGACCCGTCTGACCCTCTGGCTTGCTCTCCCTCCCCCCCCCCCCCCCCCCCCCCCCCTCCCCCCCAGCCCCTTCGTGTTTGCTGAGAACACAGGAGTGAGGCATAGCAGACGTTCCCTCACATCCCCCCCCCCCCCCACCCACCCCCCCCCACCCCCACCAGCAGCTCCAAGCTCAGAGCCACAGAACAATCGATGCCTTTCTGTGGATTAATGTGCCCAGTTCTGGTCGCCGTGCTAATGGAAGGATGTTTTTGCGTCCGAAAGAATGAGAAGATTCACCGGGACGTTGCCCGGATTCCAGGTCTTTAGTTACGGGGGGGGAGAATACATACGCATGTTTTCCTTGTTTTAGCTCAGTTTAGTTTAGAGATACAGCGGGCTCTTTGGGAGCACTCGGAGGAAACCCCATCGAATTTGCGCTGAGCAGTCATCACTGCACACTTGCTCCATCCCACACACCAGGGGCAATTTTACAGAGGCCAATTAATGGAAACAGGCCCTCCGGTCCACTGATTCCACGAAGGGTCTCGACCCGAAACGTCACCCATTCCTTCGCTCCATAGATGCTGCCTCACCTGTTGAGTTTCTCCAGCGTTTTTATCTACCTTCGATTTTTCCAGCATCTGCAGTTCCTTCTGGTGGGCGGCGCGACTCTCGTCAGCAGCGGCCTCTGCAGTCTGTCCGTGTTTTATTATTTTCTGTCTATGTTTTTATGTCGTTTTTGTTATTTTTTTTGTGGGGTGTGTGTGTGTGGGGGGGTGGGGGGTGGGTGGGAAACTTTTTAAATCTCTCCCTGCACGGGAGACCCGACCTTTTCTCGTCGGGTCTCCGTTGTCGTTGGGGCCGCAACGAGGAGCGGCCTCCAACAGGAAGAGACCGGGGACTCTGGTGCCGACGACTCACCGTCGCCGTCGCGGGGCTGGCCGAGTCCGGAGCGGGTGGAGCGGTGGAGGAGCGCTGCTGCTGCTGCTGCTGCGGCCCGACCGGCGCGTCGGAGGCTTCAACGGCAGGTCTGTGGACAGCGGCACCGGGAGCCCGCGGGTCCCTGGAGGGAGACCGCTTTTCAGGGCTCTCGCAACGGCGACTTCTCCCGCCCGAGTTTGCGGGGTCGATACAGCGGGGAAACAGGCCCTTCGGTCCACGGGACTTCCACGCCAAGGGCTCTCTCGACCTGCGAACCTCGCGTCCACCCCCTTTTTAATTCCTTCGCTCCATAGAGCCGGGGGCTTTGCTTTGCCTCACATCTGCTGATTTGTTTCTCCAGCATTTTTATCTACCTTTGATTTTTCCAGCATCTGCAGTTCCTTCTTAAACATCAAGCTGATTAGCGATCACCCCGCTCACACTCAGCTCTGTGTCATCCCACTTTCTCATTCACTCCCTACATACCGGGGGGCGCTTTAACCTACGTGCGGGTTGACCACCGGTCAGCATGGACTCGGTGGGCCGAAGGGCCTGTTTCTGCACAGTGTCTCCAAAGTCTAACATCATTTATGCCATCCCACTGACAAAGATTGTCGATGAGTGTGGCCCCTGCCTCTTGTTTCCCGGAACGAGTGGATGCGAGGTTTGCAGGATGGCTACAATGTGCAAGGTGTGAGTCTGACTCGTGGCTCTCGGCCAAGTAGAAATGTAGCAACCCTTCCCGCGATCCACTGTCACATCTAAAAACGGGTCGGCACACAGGAAATTCCTTCCAAAATCAACTGGAATTCTGTTCAATTTGCCTGGAAAATGCACAAAGAATTCTGCAGCTTGGGGATTTGATTAATATTGTTCACGGAGAAATAAAATGGACTGAGGCAGTGCTGTTCAATTTTGTAATCACATTTAAATGCAGCGTATCGCTCCTTATGTCTCTAGAAGAATGGCTGATGGAAACCATGCAGGATTTTTTTGTTAATTACCTCGTTTAGCTATCATCAGCTCTCCGAACTGCAGTGAACAATAATAGCTTGGGATGGAGGATAAAAAGGACCTCTTGAATTTGCACTGAGTTGTCGACACAGCACAGACCATCTCACAAAGCCACCTCCCCCCATCCACACTGCACCCTGCCTCGGGAAAGCTGCCAAGGTAATCGAGGACCACTCACATCCCAGTTATTCCCTCTTCATTTTTCCCTCTCCAGGCAAAAAATATAAAAACTGGAAAGGACGAACTACCAGATTCAAGAATAGTTTATTTTGCACTGTTATCAGACTACTTGTTATATTCCGGACGGCAGAATGAATAACAACTTACACGCAGGCTGCCTGGATCACAAGAGAGATTTATTACCCAACATCCCCTACTTATACGCAACACCAACTCATTAGCATATACATGAATATGCATGAATACATTACACTTCTGAACTCACCTCTCATAAACTAAGGAGGTATTCCCGATCTTCCAATCAATCTTGCACTTTTTGTTTTACCTGCACTTTCTCTGTCGCTGTAAGACTATATTCTGCACTGTTTTTTGCACTACCTTTTGTACTTATGCATGGTATGATCAGCCTAATTAAATGTCACACTGAATCTCAGCACACAGGTGATCGTATAGCGATGTATAAAATCATGAGAGGAATAGTTTGGGTAGACGCACGGAGTGTCTTGCCCAGAGTGGGGGAATAGAGAACCAGAGGACATAGGGTTAAGGTGAAGGGGGAAAGATTTAATTGGAAGCCGAGAGGTAACTTTTTCACACAATGGGTGGTGGGTGTATGGAACGAGCTGCCAGAGGAGATAGTTGAGTCGGGGACCATCACTACGTTTAAGAAAATGCAGGCAGGTGGGACTAGTTTAAAGTGGATGTGTTGGTCAGTGTGGGCAAGTTGGGCCGAAGGGCCTGTTTCCATCCTGTGTGACTCCATGAGTCTACGTGTGACAGTAATAACTCAATACCATATTACATGGGACTGCAGTGCATTCCTGTTTCCTCACAGCAAGGAAGTGGGCACAAAGCTTCCTAAAATGGAAGGGAATAAAGGGCCTGTCCCACGAGCATGCGACTGCATGCGGCAAGCGCGACCTAACGTGGTCGCTTGAGCCGTAAGGCCTCGCGGGGCCGGTCCCACTTCCATCGCCGGAGCAGTATGGAGTTGTGCGGAGCTGGTCCCGACATCGCGCGGGGCTCCGAAAAACTGACTGTCCAAAAATTCCGCGCGGCAACGGCCTGCCGCGCCGTACGCACCACCTCAACGGGCGTGCGCAGCATCTCGATGCCTAGCGCGAACTTCCCGTGGACTTCGCTCGATCTTCACGTCAACTCGTACGGGATCACTCGACCTCCGCGCGGCCTCCGCTTCCGGTTTGGTCGCGCTCGCCGTATGCAGTCGCATGCTCGTGGGACAGGCCCTGTACGGAGATCACTTGACCTCTGCACGGCCCCTGCTTCCGGTTTGGTCGCGCTTGCCGCATGCTCGTGGGACAGGCCCTTTAAGGGGTGGGAGAGTGATGGAACCAGATCCAGATTGGAAGCAGTTCCAGCCTGTAACTAAAAAAACTGAGAACCTAAGTGGGGATAGTAATCTTATGGAAGCAGAGAGGTTGTGAGGTGGATTGACAGGGTAGATAGAGGCTGAGGGCATATTTCCATGGTGGGGGGTGTAGTATGATGCATCGAGTAAGGGATCATAGACCTGTACAGCACAAGACAGGTTCTTCGGCCCATCACGTCAATGCCTACCATTTGTGCACCTCTCCATTCCCCACGCATCCTTCTAATACAATAGGGCGACACGGTGGCGCAGCGATAGAGTTACGGTCTTACAGTGCCATAGACCCGGGTTCAATCCTGACCATGGGTGCTGTCAGTATGGAGTTTGTACGTTCTCCCCGTGAGTTTTCTCCGGCTGCTCCGGTTTCCTCCCACACTCCAAAGCCGTACAGGTTTGTAGGTTATTTGAAAGATTATTTGCAGGCATCTTGAACCTCAAAAGGACTTATAAACAAAAATCTAACGTGTGCATTTATTCCCACATTGTTAAATGCTTGCAACAGACATTAGAGTAAAGCTTGTTTGTCATTCAAGAATCCTTCGAATGGGCTGTTGACGAATAGTGTAGGGAAAGAGCAGGCGTTGAGCATGGCCTTGCCAAGTGGTCACTGGGGGCTTTTATGCGTGTGTTTTCTCTTGTATGTGTGTGTGTCTTCTAATCAAGTCCAAAGCGCAAGATTAGAAATTGCTCAGCCAAAGCTGAACGCACTTCTTGGCAGCCGCTGTAATTGCGTCTTGTGCTCCTTGACGCTACTTGTGCGTAGTGGTGGAAACAGGGCCGCGACGTGAATCCCTTTGTGTGTGTAATCGAGTGGCATAGAGGGACAATATATACAGTATATATATATATATGTCAAGTCAAGTCAAGTCAAATCAAGTTTATTTGTCACATACACATACGAGATGTGCAGTGAAATGAAAGTGGCAATGCTCGCGGACTTTTGTGCAAAAGACAAACAACAAAACAACCAAACAAATTATAAACACAATCATAACACACATATTCTTTTACATAATAAATAATGGAAGGAAAAACGTTCAGTAGAGTTAGTCCCTGGTGAGATAGGCGTTTACAGTCCGAGTTGCCTCTGGGAAGAAACTCCTTCTCAACCTCTCCGTTCTCACCGCATGGCAACAGAGGCGTTTGCCTGACCGTAGCAGCTGGAACAGTCCGTTGCAGGGGTGTTAAGAGGGAGAGAGAGAGAGAGAGAGAGAGACAGAGACAGAGAGTGGGAGAGAGAGAGAGACAGACAGAAAGACATGGAGGAAAGAAAGGGAGATGACGAAGGAGAGAGAGAGAAAGAGGAGAAAGAGGAGAGAGGAGGGAGAGGGAGAGACAGAGAGAGAGACAGAGAGAGACAGAGAGAGAGAGAGACAGAGACAGATAGAGAGAGACAGAGGCAGAGAGAGAGACAGAGAGAGAAACAGAGACAGATAGAGAGAGACAGAGGCAGAGAGAGACAGAGAGAGAGAGAGAGAGAATGAATAGATGGGCTTGTTTGACAGTGTAGATTATGTGGCCAGACATCAAGAGTATCGTCAGTTTTGCCAACCTATGGAGAAGGATATGTTATTTATCATTGCTATATCCTGCTGTAAAACTGAAAATAAATGCTATATTTTTAGATTTAATCTTAAATTTGCCCTGATATCTGTTTGTTATTTGGTTGCAGCCCATGTATCTATTCTTTGAGCTAAGCTCACACACAAAATGTCCAGTAGAATGCATTCTATTAATCACACACTGTGCTGGAATGCATTCATAACCTATTATAACGAAAGGAATCCAGACAGATTTCAGCTTGCCTCATTGGCAAGGTTATCCTGCATATGATCAGCTGCAAGCCCCATAACCAGACTGAAAGCAACAACATTGTACCTGCAACATCATTGGAAATATTCAGACCACTGTCCAATTTTTCTTAAAACAACCATGGGCGGCTCGGTGGTGCAGCAGTAGAGTTGCCACCTTACAGCCCTTGAAGCGCCAGAGACCCAGGTTCGACCCCAACAACGGGTGCTGTCTGTATGGAGTTTGTACGTTCTCCCTTGGGTTTTTTCCGAAATCTTCGGTTTCCTCCCACACTCCAAAGACGTGCAGGTATGCAGGTTAATTGGCTCGGTATGAGTGTAAATTGTCCCTAGTGTGTATGGGATAGTGTTAATGTGCGGGGATCGCTGGTCAGTATAGACTCGGTGGGCTGAAGGGCCTGTTTCTGTGCTGCATCTCTTAACTAAACTAAACTAAACCAGAAAATATGTGTCTGCTGCGGCGAGGAGGGGGTACAGTAGAGAGGTGAATGTATAAAATCATGAGAGGAATAGATCGGGTAAACGCTTCGAGTCTCTTGCCCATAGTAGGGGAATCGAGGACCAGAGGAAAAGGTGAAGGGTAAAAGATTTAATGGGAATCCGAGGGGCAACTTTTTCACAAAGGGTATGGAACAAGCTGCCAGAGGAGGTAGTTGAGGCAGGGACTATCCCACCGCTTAAAAAACAGTTAGGCAGGTACGTGTATAGGACAGGTTTGGAGGAATTTGGGCCACACTTGGGAAGGTGGGACTAGTGTAACTGGGACATGTTGGCTGGCATGGTCAAGCAGGGCCGAATGGCCTGTTTACATACTGTGTCACTCTATGACTATGACTCTATAAGGGGGAAAATGGGGAATGTGTGTGGGGGGGTTATTTACAATTGAAGAATTGGAGAATTGAAAATTGCCACCGAAGGCTGTGGAAGCCAAGACAATGGATAATTTTTAAGGCAGAGGTTGATAGGTTCTTGATTAGTAAGGGCGCCAAAGGAAATGGGGGGAAGGCAGAAGGATGGCATTGAGAGGGAAATCCAGAAGGCATTGCCTGCTGAAGCGTAAGTGTTCGGAAAAACAGTGGCGTAGGGGTACTGATTGTGGATGATCAAAACTCAAAGGGAGAAACTCAGCGGATGAGGCAACATCTATGGAGCGAAGGAATAGGTGACGTTTCGGGTCGAGACCCTTCTTCAGACTCATGTTTAGGGTCGACATCCTTCTTCAGCCAACTCTACAACTTATTGTCTCGCCAGCACCCAAGATAGGCTGGAGTAACCACAGCATCTATGAATAGAAGGAATGGGTGACATTTCAGGTCAAGACCCTTCATCCAACTCATAAGAGTTAGAGTCTGGAGAAGGGTCTCAACCCGAAACATCACCCATTCCTTCTATCCAGAGATGCTGACTGACCCGCTGAGTTACTCCAGCATGTTGTGACTATCTTTGGTGTTAACCTGCATCTGCCGTTCCTTCCTGCAGGTCTCTCACTCACCCATCTATTCCCCTCTGATTCTCCTGAAGGCCAATTTACAATTCATTGAAAATTCAATTTATTAATTTAATTTACAACCAGTTACACCATTGCAATGAGGGAGTGCTTTGTCACAAGCACAACATGCAAACTCCACACAGACAGCACGTGAGATTAAAATCGAACCTGACTCGCTGGAGCTGTGAGGCAGCAGCACTGTCTACAGCGATGGTGCATCAAACCCACACAAGCTCACAAGTTCACACGTTATAGGAGTACAATTACGCCATTCGGCCCATCGAGGCTACTATGCCATTCAATCATGGCTGATCTCTGCCTCCTGATCCCATTTTCCTGCCTTCTCCCCATAACCCAGAGAGTTGTGAATTGGTGGAATTCTCTGCCTCAGACGACAGCGGAGGCCCATTCACTGGATGCGTTCAAAGGAGTTAGATAGAGTTCTTAGCGCTAGTGGAATCAAGGGATATGGGGTGAAGGCACGGAAGGGGTACTGATTCTGCACGATCAGCCATGATCACATTGAATGGTGGTGCTGGCTCGAAGGGCCGAACGGCCTACTCCTGCACCTATTTTCTATGCATCTATGTAACACCAATTCTAATCAATAACTTCCCTATCTCTGCCTTAAAAATATGTACTGACATCAGATTAACTACCCTCTGACTAATGAAGTTTCTCCTCACCTCCTTTCGAAAAGAGCGCCCTTTATTTCTGAGGCTGTGACCTCTGGTCCTAGACTCCTCCCCCCAAACCAATGCAAACATTCTTTCCACATCCACACTATCTATGCCTTTCATTATTCAGTAACTTTCAATGAGGTCACCCCTCAACCTTCTAAACTCCAGCGAATACAGGCCCAGTGCTGTCAAACGCTCATCATATGCTAACCCACTCATTCCTGGAATCGTTCTTGTAAACCTCCTCTGGACCCTCTCCAGAGCCAGCACGTCCTTCCTCAGATATGGGGCCCACATTTTCTTACATTCTTTAATGTAATACGTTTCCAAACAGCGAGAGGATTCAGAAATCGAAGGTGCTAAAAGACTTGGGAGTACTGGTGCAGGATTCCCAAAAGGTTAATTTGCAAGTTGAATGGGTAGTAAGGAAGGTTAGCATTTATTTTGAGAGAACCAGGGTATAAAAGCAGGGATATAATGCTGAGGCTTTATAAGACATAGGTCACCCAGATTTGGAACACTGAGTAGTTTTGGGCCCCATATCTGAGGAACGATGTATAGGCGTTGGAAAGGGTTCAGAGTAGGTTTACAAGAATGAACCAGAGATTGATTGGATTAATCTATGATGAGTGTTTGATGGCACTGGGCCTGTATTCGCTGGAGTTTAGATGGTTGAGGGGTGACCTATGTTTTATAAAGCTTCAGCATTTTCTGGAATTTAGAATGATGAGCTGGGAATTAATTGAAGCCAAACCAAATAACGAAAGGCCCGGATTGAGTGGATGTGGAAAGGATGTCTCCACTAGTGGAAGAGTCCAGGACCAGAATGAAAGGACATATCTTTAGAAAGGAGATGAGGAGCAAATTCTTTAGTCAGTGGGTGGCGAATCTGCGGAATCCATTGCTACAGACAGCTGTGGAGGCCAAGTCTTTGGGTATTTCTTAGGCAAAGATTTGTGATTAATCTGGATCTAGAGTTACGGGGAGCAGGCAGGAGAATGGGGTTGAGAGGGAAAGATAGATGAGGCATGATCGAATGGCGGAGTAGACTCAATGGTCTAAATCTACTCCTGCGACTTTAGAACTTATGAACTTATGAATATCAGAAACTGCCCTCCCCCCCCAAAAAAAAACCTGATGCTGTAAGTCTGAAATAAAGCACTAAATTCTGCAAATACTCACCAGCAAACAGGCAGACTCTGTAACAGCCTATTGCACTTTATCTGTTTATTTATGTGTATATTGGACTGAACTGCTCTATATTTAACCATATAACTGTATAACAATTACAGCACGGAAAACAGGCCATCTCGGCCCTTCAAGTCCGTTCCGAACACTTATTCTCCCCTATACTTACAATATTCGGTTGTGCTGCAGCAAGCAAGAATTTCATTGTCATATCTAGGACACATGACAATAAACTCTCTTGACTTGACTTGACTTGAGGTCAGTGTCCAATATTATGTGGGGGGGCCAGAGATGGGTTTCTTCTGAGTGGGGATCTGAAGTGTAGACCAAAGTGGGCCATCACCACATTTGTGGGTGCAGATACAAACACTTCAGCTCTTTACCTTTGTGTGGGTGTAAGGCCAAACATGTCAATGCTCTCTCTTCCTTCCGATTAATCTTACCAAGTGTACGCCTCCTTCTCACCTTCCCTTCAGCCAACAATGAACCGTTCTATAGGTAGACAAACATGCTGGAGAAACTCAGCAGGTGCAGCAGCATCTATGGAGCGAAGGAGATAGGCAACGTTAGGAAACCCTTCTTCAGACTTGCTTAAACCATCTGCTTTGATTTGTCCTTACCCCTGACTCTCATTCTGAAGAAGGGTCTTGACCCGAAACGTCACCCATTCCTTCTCTCCAGAGATGCATTTCGTGACCATCTTTGGTGTAAATCAGCATTTGCAGTTCTTTCCTACCCTTTTCCTCTCATTCATTGTATGGTGGACAATAGATAACTGCAAATGCAATGGATTGCTTGTTCACATGTACAGCATGGAAACAGGTCCTTTGGCCCACTGAGTCTATGCCAACCACCTGTATACACCATTTCAATGTTGTCCCATTTTTGCATTCACTCCCAACATACTAGGGGCAATTTACAGAGGGCCAATTCACCTACAGACCCGCACGCCTTTGGAAACACAATTACGCTGTTTAGAGTAGGATGTGTAAAGGATGTTTCCACTAGTGGGAGAGTCTAGGACCAGAGGTCATAGCCTCAGAATTAAAGGGCACTCCTTTAGAAAGGAGGTGAGGAGGAACGTCTTTAGTCAGAGGGTAGTTAATCTGTGAGACTCATTGCCACAGAGGGCTATGGCAATGTGAAGGCCAAGGCAGTGGATATTTTTAAGGCAGAGATAGACAAATTCTTGATTTGAACGGGTGTCAAGGGTTATGGGAAGAAGGCAGGAAAATGGGATTAGGAGGCAGAGATCAGGCATGATTGAAAGGCGGAGTAATCTCGATGGGCTGAATGGCCTCATTCTACTTCTATAACTTGTGAAACCCACCCGATCTCAGGGAGCACGCGCAAACTCCACACAGGCAGCACCCGAGGTCAGGATCGAACCAGGGTCTCTGGCGCTGTGGGACAGCGGCTCTACCCGCTGCGGCACCCTGCTACTTGTATCAAATGTTTGCTCCTGGATGAAGAGGAGGCAGATGAGTCACATCCTTCTGCTGGGAAGTATCTAAAGACATTCCCGGTATCATCGGATATCTTGCTGGCATCATCTTGAGGTCAGGTCTGTACAATGCTGTCTGTCTCTCTCAACTACTTTTATAAAACATTCACTGTTTCAGGTTGAGTCAGAATAGCCAATATTAATTTTCAGCATGTTTAGATTGTGGAAGTGTTGATGTGAGCTATGATTACAGTGCCAGGCTCAGTTTTATTCACTGAGTTCCAGAGACCCCATCTTTTATTCATTACTTGTATTACGTTATTAATTTCATATAATAGTGTCTGCAGCAGGGGAATCAAAATTAGGAACTTGAATCTGCAGCTGGAATTGAGCCCAGTTTCCCAGACCTGACTCTTCGAAAGAGTATCCAATTAGTCGCACTCCTTTGCTCTTACAATACTTGAGGTGCAAATATTTATTCTTCCATTTACCATTGAATCCACCTTCATCACTTTTACAGGCATTTATTTACCTTCACTACATTACATACAATGTCTTCTTAATTCCCTCTCTGGTTCCTTGGCTATTATCTCAAATCTCATCTGGATTTCAACCTTCTTGTGAATGGAAACAATATTATTTTTTCCCCACTTGTAAACCCCCCATAATTGTGAGATCTTATTTATCTCTCTTTAGCCTTTTAGGTTTAGTTAAGTTAGAGATACAGCCCCGAAAGAGGCCCTTCGGCCCATCGAGTCCGCACCGACCAGCGATCCCCGCACATTAACACTACCCTACAAACGCTAGGGACAATTTTTTTATATTTATACCAAGCCAATTAACCTACAAGCCTGTATGTCTTTGGAGCGTGGGAGAAAACCGAAGATCTCACAGGAAACCCTCACGGAAGCGGAGTTTGCACTGAGTTCGCGCTAAGTTTACGATAAGTACGCGCTAAGTACGCGCAAAGATCGCACGTGACGTAATTTATGTCAAACTCACCAATCAGCTGGGCAATGGCACGCCGGGCGGTGATGTCATCGCGCAATGCCACGCGCTATGCGTACGCCGTAAAGACTTTGCGTACGACGTCAAGACACTGCTACGACGTCAAGACGCTGCATACGCCCGTCGAGGCGTTGCGTACGGCCTCAATGCGGCTGCGGGCCGACAGGCCATTGTCGCGCGGAATTTTCGAACAGTGCAAGATTTTTGGAGCCCCGCGAGATGTCGGGACCAGCCCCGTACAACTCCATACGTCTCAGCTGATCGAAGTGGGACTGGCCCCGCGAGGCCGTACGCCTCAAGCGACCACGTTTGGTCGCGCTAGACGCATGCTATCGCATGCTGGTGGGACAGGCCCTTAAGGCAGTAGTACTGCTTGCTACGCCACTGTGTTGCCTTTTGTGTTCTATGAAGGACAATCCTGTTCGTCCAGTACTTAATCCCTGGATGGTCTAGGTAATGAGAAGGGAGAATGCTGGAATCACACAGCAGGCGAGACAGCATCAGAGAAACCGTTAACGACTCACATCTGAAACCCTTTGTTCGTTATGATCTGTGGAGTGTTCCCAGTGTTTTTTGTTTTATTTCAGAATTCCAGCAGCTGCTGTTTTTCGACTGCCTGGTAGAAGAACTTCACACAATGCTGTTGAAACAAGGAACTGCAGATGCTGATTAAGGCACAAAAGGACACAAAGTGTTGGAGTAACTCAGAAGACCAGGCAGCATCTCTGGGGAACATGGATAGGTGGCGTTTCGGGTCCACCCGATATATCACATATCCATGTTCTCCAGAGATGCTGCCTGGTCAGCTGAGTTACAAAGTTCTTGCTGGAGCTCAACTGATGATTTATGAAGATTACCAAAACTTCCTTTGATACTTCACTTCATAAATCATATAACCCTTTATGCATTTTTAATGCATTTCGCAACTTGACTCTGCTAATTGCAAAGACATATCAGAAATGCCCAAGGTTCACAATTCCAGCACCCCTTGGTTTTACATTTCATTAATTAATTGATGTCCTGCAGTAGTTTGCACTGCTCCTTCCCTTTCATATCTACAGGGGAGATCCACTAAACACACAACAAAGGTTGTTTAGGTCATCGATGGTCTTCCTTTCGATTCACATTCTTTCTTCTCTCTTGCTAACTTCAAACCTAAAACTCCATTTCCACGATGACCCCTAAACTGTGGACGAGTCTCTTACACAGAGCTTGGATTGACTAAAAGATGCAGATTGATTGAAAGAAACAGGCAGAGATAGATAGATTCTTGATTCGTACAGTTGACAGAGGTTGGCTGACAAGGCAGGGGAACGGGATGAAGAGGGAGAGATAGATGGGCCGAATGGCGTAGATTGAACGGCGTAGTAGAATTGATGGGCCGAATGGCCTAATTCTACTCCTATTACTTATTACCTTATGAACACACTTTGATTTTCATCCTGCAACTATACATCTCTGCCATTACATTTACTTTTATGTGTAGGAAGGGACAGCAGATGCTGGTTTAAACCAAAGATAGGCACAAAATGCTGAAGTAACTCAGCGGGTCTGATAGCATCTCTGGAGGAAAGGAAGAGGCGAGGTTTCAGGTCAAGACCATGCTTCAGACTGAGAGTCGGGGAAAGGGAAACGAGAGATATAGATGGTGATATAGGGAGATGTAGAACAAACAAATGCATCGGAGAGCAGGAGCAATCACAGAGGGGGCGCAGCGAGAGAGGATGTTGCTGAACTCTCATCGGAGAGAGGAGAACTTCTTCAAAGACGGGATTCCTGTTCTATATCTCTCTAAGTCACCACCGATATCTCTCGTTTCCCTTTCCCCTAACTCACAGCCTGAAGAATGGTCTCAATCCAAAACGTCACCTATTCCTTGTCTCCAGAGATGCTGCCTGACCCGCTGAGTCACATTTACTTTAATGTTCTAAGCAAACCCCCCCCCAACCCCTTGCCTCCAATGTAAAATATTTTTATTTTGTCAATCGTTATACCACAATCATTTCACCTCCGTCATTTATATCCTCTCTGCTTTTCCTGTAGGGATTCAGTGAGATCGCTTAATTACAAGGTGCCTTTCAGAAACTTGTACCAAATGGCAATGATTAACGCAGGTTTCTCCAAGTGATTTGTAATTCCATCCCATATTATGTACTCCAAGTTGCTAAACAAAAATCTCCCTTCTTTCAACGTCGGGTTAATGAACCTTGCCATTTTAAATTCAAGATTCAAGATTCAAGATTCAAGAGAGTTTATTGTCATGTGTCCCAGACAGGACAATGAAATTCTTGCTTTGCTTCAGCACAACAGAATATAGTAGACATAAATAAATACAGAACAGATCATGTGTCCATACACACATAAATAAGCAGAGGGCAGTGGAGGCGGGTTCTCTGGATGCTTTCAAGAGAGAGCTAGATAGGGCTCTTAAAAATAGCGGAGTCAGGGGATATGGGGATAAGGCAGGAATGGGATACTGATTGGGGATGATCAGCCATGATCACATTGAATGGTGGTGCTGGCTCAAAGAGCCAAATGGCCTACTCCTGCACCTATTGTCTATTGTCTATTGATAAAGTGCAATAGGCTATTAAATGCTATTTATTTAATCCTGAATTAAATGCTTTCTCTGTCATTTTTCTTTTTTACTTTACACTTTGGTGTCGATTTTTTGTTCTCAGTAATTGTAGAATTTATCAATTTTATTAATGTTTGCCGGCAGTCTGTTTGGCAGAGTATTTTTGCCTGTATACAATTTTGTATTTGTAGTGGAAGCATACAGATCCAACCCTAGTGAATGCAGTCTCCATCATCCATCTCACTGTTGACCAAGGCTTACCAATTCCCCAACAGGGGGGCAAGAATGATCAGCAGGAATCTCCTTATCTACTCACAGGGCCTTAAGACCAACCAATCTGCTCATTCAGTTAATCATAGGCAAGGCATAATGGGGGAAGACAGGGATTATGGAAGAAAGCTGAGAGAATTTACCTTTGTGGGTTAACAACACACTGAAGCTGGAGATAGACACAAATTGCTGGAGTCACTCAACGGGACAGGCAGCATCCCTGGAGAGAAGGAACGAGTCTGAAGAAGGGTCTCGACCCGAAATGTTACCCATTCCTTTTCTTCAACAGAGATGTTGCCTGTCCCGCTGAGTTACTCCAGCATTTTTTTGTCGATCTTCGGTTTAAGCCAGCATCTGCTGTTCCTTCCTACACACACTAAAGCTAGTTCCTGGTCAAAGCGTTTAAAGGCAGAATATTCGGTCCTACTGAGTCAAGTCAAGTCAAGTTTATTCGTCACATACACATACGAGATGCGCAGTGAAATGGAAAGTGGCAATGCTCGCGGACTTTGTGCAAAAAGACAAACAAACAAACTACAAACAAACTACAAGCAGAATGGAACAGAATCACATATTCTTTTACATATTAAATATTGTGGGCGGAAGGAAAAAGGGAAAAAAACAGCAATTTAAAAAAAAGCAGTAGAGTGGTTCAGTAGAGTTAGTCCCTGGTGAGATAGGAGTTTACAGTCCGAATGGCCTCTGGGAGGAAATTCCTTCTCAACCTCTCCGTTCTCACAGCATGGCAACGGAGGCGTTTGCCTGACCGTAGCTGCTGGAACAGTCCGTTGCAGGGGTGGAAAGGGTCTCCCATGATTTTATTGGCTCTGGAGTTGCACCTCCTGATGTATAGTTCCTGCTGGGGGGGGGAGTGAAGTTCCCATAGTGACAGTGCAATACAGCCAAAGTAACTGACGACAGCCCATCATCGACTTTTTCACTGTGTCCCGTTGCATTTTATAAAGCTCAAATGAGTCACGGTGGCGCAGCGGTAGAGTTGCTGCCTTACAGCGCCAGAGACCCCGGTTCGATCCAGACTATGGGCTGCTGTCTGCGTGGAGTTTGTACGTTCTCCCTGTGACCGCGTGGGTTTTCTCTCGGTGCTCTGGTTTCCTCCCACACTCTGAAGATGTACAGATTTATAGGTTGGCAAAAATGCTGGAGGAACTCAGCGGGACAGGCAGCATCTCTGAAGAGAAGGAATGCGTGATGTTTCGGGTCGCAGATTTGTACGTTAATTGGTTTGGGTAAAATTGTACATTGCCCCTGATGTGTAGGAGAGTGCTAGTGTATGGGGGTGATCACTGGTCAGCATGGACTCAGTGGGCTGAAGGGCCTTTATCTGTGTTGTATCTCTAAAGCCTAAAGTCTAAAAGTCTGTGACTATTGACTCCACTATTTCCAAAGGCTGTTTGTTGGCAGATATGTTAAATGCTGTAAATTAAATGGTATCCATGATTCATTCTTGAGTTCAAGACAGCAGGAATTCCTCCCAACATGCCGCAATACATCTAGAGCTGGATCATGCAATCAGCCAATGTCAAGGAGACGTCTAGGCCTTTGTGCCTCCATGGGCTTCTTTGAAGAGTCTGTCTAACCGGCCCCCTTCCTCTACTCATTCCCCAAAGGCCAACAAAGCTGTTTGTTTCCCGTCCATATCCACTCTGCTTTGATAGAGTGTGCAATTCTTTCCAGAATAAGGGAAAAATCAGTGCCAACCCGATTTATCCAACTTTCTATTCAAAGTTATAGTTAGTCACAGAAACACCTCGAATGATTCTCCAATTTAGATTTTTTAGTTTAGCTTAGAGATACAGCGTGGAAACAGGCCCTTCGGCCCAGCAGGTCCACGCTGACCAGAGACCGCCCCGTACACGAGTTCTATCCTACATGCTCGGGGACAATTTTCAGAAGCCAATTAACCTACCAACCCGCTAGTCTACGGGATGTGGAAGGAAAACGGGGCGCCCGGAGAAAACCCACGTGGCCACGGGGGAGAGCAGACAAAACTATATCCAGACTGCACGGGAGGTTAGGATCAAACCTGGGTCTTTGGCGCTGGGTGGCAGCAACTCTACAGCTGGGCCACCCCTGAGAGCGGCAGAATTACCGTGACTGACGTTTAGGTTCATTTGACTCCAGAGTTTGCGTGGATCTAAGTGCCTGCCTGTCTTGATGAGATTGGACCTCATCCCTGGATCATTAATCCAGATCTCTGGAAGACAAGACTTGTCCTCAAGACCAGGGGCCTCCAAACTGTTCAGCATGGGGGCCACATTATATATTTGGCACATTTTTGCAGGCCATAGGGAAAAATAAAGAAATGCCACACACTCCCACTCACTCACACACACCCACATAATCACACACTCAGACGCACCCTCTCACACTCACTCTCACACTCACTCTCACACACACTCACTCTCACACTGACACTCATACTCACACTCACTCTCACTCTTACTCTCACTCTTACACTGACACTCACTCACACTCACACCCACACTCACTCTCACACTCACACCCACACTCACTCTCACACACACTCACTCTCACACTCACACCCACACTCACTCACACTCACTCTCACACACTCCACTCACTCTCACACCCACACTCACTCTCACACTCACTCTCTCTTACACTGACACTCATACTCACTCTCACTCTCACACTCACACCCACACTCACTCTCACACCCACTCACTCTCACACCCACACTGACTCTCTCTCACACTCACTCTCACTCTTACACTGCCACTCATACTCACACTCACTCTCACACCCACACTCACTCACTCTCACACTCACTCTCACTCTTACACTGCCACTCATACTCACACTCACTCTCACACCCACACTCACTCACTCTCACATCCACACTCACTCTCACACTGACACTCATACTCACTCTCACTGTCACACTCACACCCACGCTCACTCTCACACCCACACTCACTCTCGCACTCACGCTCACACTCACTCTCACACCCACACACACTCACTCTCACTCACACTCACACTCACTCTCACACTGACACTCATACACTCTCACTCACACTCACTCTCACACCCACATTCACTCTCACACTCACTCTCACACTGACACTCATACTCACACTCACTCTCACACCCACACTCACTCACTCTCACACTGACACTCATACTCACGCTCACACTCATGCTCACGCTCACACTCACGCTCACGCTCACACTCACACACACTCACGCTCACGCTCACACTCACACACACTCACACTCACACTCACACTCAGAGCCGACATCTCACCAGAGTTCTAGGCTCAGCACCAGGTCCACAATCTCCACTGACCTGGCTCTGCTGGGTCCTAGTGCTCCCCCCTCCTATGTGTTAAGAGCTTGCTGCGGGCCGGATAAAATCTCGTGGCGGGCCGGATGTGGCCCGCGGGCCATAGTTTGGAGACCCCCTGTTCAAGACTACACTACATTAAAACGGCCCCTTGCTCTACAGTACTTGGGACAGCAACATGAGATAATGACTGTCCCTGCTGCAATGATAATACAATTGTATATTCCTGTTAACTTTGAAGGGGCCATACTTGTTCTTTATCAAAATATTTGACAGTATAATATGCTTGAAAATTTTAGAAATGCAAACAATGGCACAGCTGTTAGAGCAGCTGCCTCACGGCACAAGAGACCCAGGTTTGCTCCTTACCACTGATGCTGTCCGTGTGGTGTTTGCACGTTCTCCCTGTCACTACCTGGGTTTCCGCCCAGATCCCAAAGACGTGTGGGGGTTTGTTGGTTAATTGGCCCTCCATAAATTACCCCCGGTGTGTAGGGAGTGGATGAGAAACTGTGATAACATATTTTCCCAGGTTGGAAATACCCAACACTAGAAGGCATAGTTATGAGATGAGAGGAGGAAATGTTTAATGGAGATATGCGGGGCTAGTGTGTGTTGGGTTGAAGTTGGGTTTCCCATGCTGTATGACTGTATAATCATAGATGAAGGCGTTTTTGTTAAACAAAATTATTGCAAAAAATAGAATTCTTGCAGGTGGATGAATATTGGAATGAGATCAACAAATAGAACTAGGTTTGGGGGCTCAATAACTTCATCCCATTCCCGTGCTCATAGGGTTTAATTACCCTAGGTTTCATTTACAGTTCACTGTCAGAAGGCTTATGCTAGGCTCAGATAGAAGAAGGGTCTCAACCCGAAACGTCACCCATTCCTTCTCTCCAGAGATGCTGCCTATCCCGCTAAGGTACTCCAGCATTTTGTGTTTATCTTCGGTGTAAACCAGTGTCTGTAGTAACTTCCTACTGAATTGGGCTCAGTTTCCTTCCTACTCAATTGGGCTCAGATAGAACTGGCCTTAGCATACTTAGGAAAATAGTGTTGAGTGTCTGAGAGTAAAGTGTACAAGAAAAATGACACGGGCATCACAGTGGCACAGCGGTAGAGTTGCTGCCTCACAGCGCTTACAGCACCAGAGACCCGGTTTGACCCCAACAATGGGTTCTGCCTGTGCAGAGTTTGTACATTCTCACCATGACCATGTAGGGTTTTCTCCGAGATCTTCGGTTTCCTCCCACACTCCAAAGACGTACAGGTTTGTCGGTTAATTGGCCTGCTACAAATGTAAAATTGTCCCTAGTGTGTGATAGTGTGTGGGGATCGCTGGTCGGTGCGGGCTCGGTGGGCCGAAGGGCCTGTTTCCGCTCTGTATCTCTAAACTCAACTGAGCAAAAAAAAACTTGTGTTTATTCAGAGCAGCTCACTTAGATACTTTTTCAGGAGTAATTATAAAATTAAAGTTGACTGACCCAAATAAGATGAAATTAGTTCCGTTAACCTTGATTAATGAGCTAGGAATTAATGAGGAGGGAAAAGCAGCAGGCTTCTAGGAAGGAATTCCAGAGCGTCGGATTTTGGAAGCTGACCTCGTGGCCAGCGGTGATGGAGCCATTATAATGCAGGGTGTACAGTGGGCCAGTTCCGGACCGACTCAAAGGCAGTGACTCAAAGGCAGGCAGACCAGTTTGAGATTACATTTATAGGGACGGATAATACCATGGAGTGAAGCATATCCATCTCAGTCACTTATAGTAATGCGAGTCATGAGGTGCCGAAATAAGGAACTGCAGATGCCGGTTTTTAAAAGAAGACATGATGTGCTGGAGTAACTCAACGGATCAGGCAGCATGTCTGGAGAAAGACACTAACAGCTGGAGTAACAAAGAGGGTCAGACAGCATCTCTGGAGAAAAGGAATAGAAACATAGAAAGTAGGTGCAGGAGGCCATTCGGCCCTTCGAGCCAGCACCGCCATTCATTGTGATCATGGCTGATCGTCCCCAATCAATAACCCATGCCTGCCTTCTCCCCATATCACGGAGACATCACGGAGCTGGCCGACTTCGGAGCGGGAAGAGCTGTGGTGGCGCTCGGCTGCGACCCGACTTTGGAGCTTCAGAAGCTCCAGCTGCAGGCCTGGTGGACAGGAACATCGGGAGCTCGCAGGTCCCTGGTGGGAGACGGCTTTTCGGAGTTCCCGCAACGGCAGCTTCTCCCGCTGGAATAGCGGGGTTGAAAGGACACGGAGCGTGGTCTAACATCGCCCGGTGCGGGTTAGTGGCCACGGGGATTTACCATCGTCACCGGGGGCTCTAACATCGGAGCCCCAGTTCGCCTAGACGCTGCAGTTGGACTGCTGGACCGCTGGTTGGCCTGCTTGATCCGCGGGGTTGAAAGGACACGGAGCATAGCCTAACATCACCCGGCGTGTAGCTAAATGGCCACGGGACTTACCATCTTACCAAGCGGGGGGGCTTTAACATCGGAGCCCCAGTTCGCCTCGATGCTGCAGTTGGACCGCGGGAGAAGAACAAAGGGAAGAGATAATACTTTGCCTTCCATCACAGTGAGGAGGTGTTGGAGACTCACTGTGATGGATGTTTATGTAAACTGTGTTAAGTGTGGTCTTGGGTTTTTTTGTAATGTAAAAAAACTGTAGTCAATGTAATTTCGTTCAAACCTAGGTTTGAATGACAATAAATAGCATTCCATTCCATTCCATATCCCTTGATTCCACTAGCCCTTAGAGCTCTATCTCTCTTAAATCCATCCAGTGATTTGTCCTCCACTGCCCTCTGTGGCAGGGAATTCTACAAATTCACAACTCTCTGGGTGAAAACGTTTTTTCTCACCTCAGTCTTAAATGGCCTCCCCTTTATTCGTTTAATAGGTGGAGTTTTGAGATGAGACCCTTCTTCAGGACATGGATAGGTGGAGTTTTGGGACGAGACCCTTCTTCGGGTTGATTGTAATGGGTGAAGGGTCTTCACTTGAAACATCACTTATCCATGTTCTTCAGAGATGCAGAGAACATGGATAGGTCACAGTTTGGGTTGGGACCCTTCTACAGAGTTTGACCCGCTGAGTTATTCCAGCACTTTGTGTCTACTCTAGTCAGTAGGTATGGTGGGTCACCTGCCCCAATCAGCACTAATGGTGCCAAAGTGGAGATGCTTGAGAGAGGATCTATCGTGGACCAACTACACCGGACCAGCGACAGCAAAGAAGGACATCAGCACCTTCTAAGCTCAACTAAGAAGGATTGATCAAGAAATCACAACTATTCTGACAGACTAGAACTATAGAGTACACGCAGTCTTCCATAAAAGCACCTGATATGTTTCTTGAGCACAAGTGACTCTTAATTTTGCTTTTTTTTGCTCCTAATTTTGAAACATATCAGATTGTTAAGGGTTTGGACACACTAGAGGCAGGAAACATGTTCCCGATGTTGGGGGAGTCCAGAACCAGGGGCCGCACAGATTAAGAATAAGGAGTAAGCCATTTAGAACGGAGATGAGGAAACTAAGAGTGGTGAGTGTGGAATTCTCTGCCTCAGAGGGCAGTGGAGGCAGGTTCTCTGGATGCTTTCAAGAGAGAGCTAGATAGGGCTTTTAAGAATAGCAGAGTCAGGGGATATGGGGAGAAGGCAGGAACGGGGTACTGATTGGGGATGATCAGCCATGATCACATTGAATGGCGGTGCTGGCACGAAGGGCCAAATGGCCTACTCCTGCACCCATTGTCTATTGTCTATTGTCTTCCATGCTTTGATGAATGAACAGCAACTCTTTACCTCTCCGCCGCACCTAAACAGTAAACTGTGTGTCCCGCTATTTGGAGACGACCGCTTAATAAATAATTTGTCATCAATTCTCCCATCCTGTTTTGTTTTCAAACAGAGAAAGTCACTCCCTGCAAAGTCTTGAAAACGTCAGCTCAATCAGGAATTTATAGTTTAATAGTTCAATGATAGTTTAGTGTCGCATTGCAAGTGATGGCAAGAAGTACAATGACTATATATTAGCATCTTTAGTTTAGTTTAGAGATACAGTGTGGAAACAGGCCGTTCGGCCCACCCAGTCCGCGCCGACCGTCAATCAACTGTACATTGAAGACAGACACAAACTGCTGGAGTAACTCAGCGGGACAGGCAGCATCTCTGGAGAGAAGGAATGGGTGATGTTTCAGGTCGAGACCCTTCTTCGGACATGCAATTGTATATTGGTTCTATCTTACACACTAGGAATAATTTACAGAAGCCAATTAGCCTAGATAAAGCGAGTTTCTTTGTTTTGCATGCAATCCGGTAAAATCATACTATATATAAGCATGATCACACATAAGTACAAGTGTGTGATGGTTGTGGTATATAAATAGGAGGTTTTTTCAGAGGCAGTACATACAGTGCAGACACATCTCCGAAGCTACCTTGAACCTTACAAGCATCACAATCTTAAAAATATTGAGTCTAATCTCAGCCTTAAAGGGCCTGTGGTCCTGGGGGTTGGAGTCCCAGGTGTCGGCCTGGCCTGACGATGCTGTCAGTGTCTTCCACCACCGCTCCGTCGCTTTGTGCCGCTGCAGGCTGCGTCCAATCCGCGCACTCTGTGAGTCCTCCTCGCGATTCCCCCGGCCGCTGGGAATGTTCGATCTCCACTTCTATCCTGCAACCTTCATTGCACTCTGCAGCTTCTGCAGAAGGGAAAGCATCTTGTGTCTTATCTGCTTGGCTGAACAGTGTAACTTGTCTGTTCTAGGCACAGGGTTAGTCTAGGTCGCAACTCTCTGCCAACTAATGATGATGAGAACTTTTAACGAGAAAGAGCTTGTATTTAGCAACGGCAGTGATTCACCCTGAAAAGGAATGCAGCAGATAAGAATGTTCTGTATAGCGGAAGGCAGATCATCAAGGTATATTCAGATTCAGATTCAGATTCAATCTTTATTATCATTGTGCAGTGTACAGTACAGAGACAACGAAATGCAGTTAGCTTCTCCCTGCAAGAGCGAACATAGAATATGAGCAATAAGCAAATATATTTACGTGAATAAAATAATAAGTGTCCGGGGGAGGGGGGGGGGTGATTGGCAGTCACCGAGGTACAGTGTTGAGTAATGTAACAGCCGCAGGGAAGAAGCTGTTCCTGGACCTGCCGGTCTGGCAACGGAGAGACCTGTAGCGCCTCCCGGATGGTAGGAGGGTAAACAGTCTGTGGTTGGGGTGAGAGCAGTCCTTGACTAGTTTAATATAAAATATTAAACACAACAGCAGAGATAAATTCTGCATATCCTTCAAAGTTAGGATGAGGTGGAAACTTGAATTAAAAATGACAAAAAGCCAATTTAAAACAGATACATTGGGAATAATTTGTGTGCCAAGCAGCATACATGTTTGGAGATGGAAAAGAGATCAAAATATTAATCAGCCCCAGTCACACTCTCCACGGCTGAAATATTCCCAAACTTTTATGGTACATCAGATAAACTCAAACTTATTTTCTTTCCTCGGAATTGGATGTAGCCCAAATGACCTGAAACGACACCTATTCCTTTTCTCCAGAGATGCTACCTGAGCCACTGAGTTACTCCAGTTTTTTGTGTCCAACTTCAGATATATATCAAATGTTTAGTTTAGTTTAGAGATGCAGCACAGAAACAGGCCTTTTGGCCTACCGAGACCAGTGATCACCAACACACTAGTTCTAGCCCACACTAGGGACAATTTACAGAGGCCAATTAACCTACAAACCCAGGTGCGAACCTGACTATGGGTGCTTGACTCTACGGAGTTTGTACGTTCTCCCTGTGACCTGCGTGGATTATCTCTGAGATCTCCCGTTTTCTACCGGGTTTGAGGGTTAATTGGCATAGTATAATTGTATATTATCCCTAGTGTGTGTAGGGTAGTGTCAGTGTGCGGGCATCACTGGTCGGCACAGACACGGTGGGCCAAAGGGCCTGTTTCCGTGCTGAATCTCCAAACTAAACTAAATCAAAAAAATACTCTTCACCTTTACCAGCCTAAAGCGATGTTGCTAATTGCATTAGTGATGTATTTCACAATGGATATCTACCTGTGCTAGAAATTGGCTCGGAAATGTGCTCCAAATGTAATCCGCAATTTTCCTCTTTAGGGAAATTCTTATTCCATGGGGGCTGATGTCAAATACAATAACCAGGTTTCAAACAAAAGTCTTTCGCAACCCCTAAGGACTTAATCAACTCGTCAAGTAAGGTCTACATGATGCCAGAACAACAACCTTGCTCTCAATGTTGCTATGGCCATGGTATTGATTGTGGATAGACACAAAATGCTGGAGTTTGTATAGGCCCCGAACTTCAATGACCCCGTGGGTTTTCTCCAGGTGCTTCGGTTTCCTTCCACACTCCAAAGACGTACAGATTTGTAGATTGACACAAAAGCTGGAGGAACTCAGCGGGACAGGCAGCATCTCTGGGTAGAAGGAAAGGGCGACGTTTCGGGTCGAGATCCTTCTTCAGAATATGGACTTTGTAAGAGGAAGGACGAGGATCCTTAAACCTGTCTTCATCGACGGGATGGTGGTGGAGAGAGTCAAAAGCTTCAAATTCCTGGGCTTGCATATCTCTGTAGATCTATTCTGGACTTAGCAATCATTAAGAATGCCCCTCAAAACGCATGTTGAGGAGATCCAGTATGTTCAAGAATACTCTCTTGAACTTCTACAAAGTGCCTATTGACTGGTTGAATCATGGCCTGGTTCGGCAACTTGAACGCCCAAGAACAAAGAAGACTGCAAAAAATGGTGAACACCACTCAGCCCATCGCTGGTTCTGACCTCCCCACCATTGAAGGGCTGCTGTTTCAAAATGTCAGCCAGCATCATCAGAGGCCCACACCACCCTGGCCGTGCTCTCATTCCACCCCTGCCATCAGGAAGAAGGTACAGGAGCCTGAAAACTGTAACTTCCAGCTTTAGGAGCAGCTTCTTCCCCACAGCCATCAGGCTATTAAACACTACAACCTCCAAATGGTTCCCAAACTACATAGACGTGGGGGCATCCATTTTTAATTTACACTACCATTGTCAATTTTTTTGCCTGTGTTTTTGAATATACACTAAACTTTTTTAGTTGTTTACTAAGAGTAATATTTTTACACATCTGCTGTGCTGCTGCAAGTAAGAATTTCATTGTTCCATTTTGGGACATATGACAATAAAACACTTTTGACTCTTGGCACCTGAAATAACAGGATAACTGTCGGTAAGTTGGAAGTTGGAACCCATCTGGAGAATGGTCCTGACCCAAAACGTCACCTGTCCATGTTCTCCAGAGATGCTGCTTGACCTGCTGAGTTACTCCAGCACTTTGTGGGGTTTTTATTTTTAAGTAAGATGGTTAGATTTAGGTGTAGGTTCATAATAATAATAATAATAATAATTTTATTTATAGAGCACTTTAAAAACAAACATAGCTGCAACAACGTGCTGTACATCACTAATCATTGACAAAAAAGTTAATACACACCAAAAATAACAATCAAAAGAAATAGTAGGAAAAGACATGAAAAATAAAGAAACATCAAAAACACCACAAACAGAAGCAAAGCCTCAGGCATGGTCAAAAGCCATGGGACGTCACCTGTATGTTCTGTGGAAATGCTTGCTTTTAACAATGGTTTTTTTTGAAGATGGACAGGTGTGCATGTGCATTGAGAAGTGCAACGCTTTGTTTTGCATGCTATGCAATTAAATCGGTGAATACAATGAATTAATACAATCAAGCCAAACTCAAGTACAACAGGTAGAGCAAAGGGGAAGATACAGAGTGCAGAATATAATTCTCAGCATTGTAGCATACCAGTTCCATAGACAAAATCCAAAGTCCGCAATGGGGCAGAGGTCATAAGATCATATGATCATAAGAAATAGGAGCAGAATTAGGCCGTTTGGCCATCAAATCTACTCATATGGAATAGGAGTAGAATTAGGCCATTCGGCCCATCAAGTTTACTCTGCCATTCAATCAAGGCTGATCTATCTCTCCCTCCTAACCCCATTCACCTGCCTTCACCTCATAAACCCTGACACCCGCACTAATCAAGGACCTATCTATCTCTGCCTTAAACAAAGGTGAATCAGACAGTACCCTAGCTTATGGAAGGACCATTCAGAAGTCTGATAACAGAGGGGAAGAAGCTGTTCTGGAGCCTGGTGGTATGCACGTTTAATGACTAAGACCCAGTGTAATGACTGAATTCCTCCTCGGTTTAATTATTCTCCTCCTCCCAAAACCAGACATATTCACACGGCACAGCAATGAGAGAAGAACACAAAGGTGAGGAATGCTGACATTCATCGGACTGCTGGCAGTGGTTCAACTCAATTGTGACTCCTCTCTCAGCCAATTAAGGTGGACGGTGTTTCATTCACAACAGCCAGCACAGTCATTGAAAATTGTAAAAGTCCATCAGAACAATTTTATTCACAAAACCCTGCGACAAGACGGCAGCCTTGTCCCAAGTGATTAGTTAGATAACTCATGCCTTTAGGCACAACTTTCTGGGAAGCTGAAACAAAGGAAGAACAATTTTATTTTCCTTAAATGACTTCATGAAAGAAATCCTGGAATATGTATGTGTATATATAAACATGTGTGTGTGTGTGTGTATGTCTATGTGTGTATGTGTTTGTGTATGACTATGTGTGTGTGTGTGTGCGTATATGTGTGTGTGTGTTATGTATAGACACAAAATACTGGAGTAACTCAGCGGGACAGGCAGCATCTCTGGAGAGAAGGAATGACTGATGTTTCGGGTCGAATCCCTCTTCAGACTAGTTAGGGAAAAGGGACACAAAAGGTTATATGTATATGCATATGTGTGTATACATAAATATGCGTGTGTATATGTCTATGTGTCTTTGTATATGTATACATATGTGTGTGTGTATATATATATGTACATGTGTGTGTATGTTTACATATGTGTGTGTATATGTGTATGTATGTGTGTGTGCGTATGTGTATATGTGTGTGTTTGTGCATGTGTGTGACGTGTGAGTGCATGTATGTATATGTGTGTTATGTGTTTATGTGTATATGTGAGTGTATATGTGTGTGTATACATATGTGTGTGCATGCATGTATATGTGTCTGTATGTGTGTGTGCTGGCATGTGTATATATGTGAGTGTCTATATGAGTGTGTGTGTGTGTGTGTCTATGTGTGTGTGTGTCTATATGCGTGTGTGTGTGTGTCTATGCGTGTGTATGAGTGTCTATGTGTGTGTGTGTCTATCTATATGTGTGTGTGTGTCTATATGTGTGTGTGTGTGTGTGTCTATATGTGTGTGTCTATGTGTGTCTATATGTGGGTGTGTCTAAATGTGTGTGAGTCTATGTGTGTGTGTGTGTGCCTATATGTGTGTGTGTGCCTATATGTGTGTGTGTGTCTATGTGTGTGTGTGTCTATGTGTGTGTGTGTGTGTCTATGTGTGTGTGTGTGTCTATGTGTGTGTGTGTCTAAATGTGTGTGTGTCTATATGTGTGTGTGTGTGTGTGTGTGTGTGTGTGTGTGTCTATATGTGTGTGTGTGTATATATAACATATGTGAGCAGTTGGGAGAGCGTAGCTGAGCTCCTGACTTCCCACTTGCCCGCGAGGGGACGGCTGCAACAATCGCTGTGTGAAAGGATCTCAAATTCGACCCAAGAGTCTGGGGTGGGCTGTTTCTCTTTTGTTGTATTTATGAAATTGATCTAAAGCTGACAAGTAGGTCATTGGGAAAACACAAACAAGGCTGCAGTCAAGGTAAAGTGAAAACGGCTGAAACAATGCCACACGTTAAAGAATGCATTTGCTCTCTCGCAACTTGCTGGAAAAGTTCAGGAGAGTTTGCAGAAAGCTCTCCGGATGGCCATGTAAATATTTCACCACAATTGCTCCGCATTTTTCTTTTGAAGGGAGAGCTCAAAACTTGGAGCTGAGGGGTAGTGAGAGAGGAGAGGGGGGGCGGGGAGAGTGGGTGGTGAATAGTGATGGGGTGGGGGAGGTTTTTGCCTGTCACTTTACCTACAAAAAGCCGATTGGTAAATAAAAGCTGTAATTGACACTTCTCCAGGGAAGTGTAATGGGGGGTGGACAAAGGCTGATTGGTTGCTCGGCGAGGCTCTTAGCCCGTGATGAAGGCAGGGGATAGTTACACACTGCAAGCCTGCAGCTAGAAGCTGGATGCTGGCACCGGGGGAAGCAAGCTTCATAAATCAGCGCTCCTAAATGCACATTTGTACGCAGTGAAGATTGAGAGGTGAATTAAAACAGAGAGAAAGTCCTTGAGCAGCCTGGATAATGAAAACACAGAGACAGGTACTGATATCTCTTCAAGGCTTTCCTGTTTCGAAAGCAGAGACACATTAAAAGCAAACGACCCACCGCTGCCTTCTGCTTTAACAACAAAACAAGACTCTTTGCTCACAGATCTGGAGACAAAGTCCTGCTGAGGTGCAAAGCAGAGCAGAATCTTGACACCTCCGCACAGGGTTTTTTGTTTGGCAGTAACAAAGGGGAGAAGAAAAAAAAATGGGGGAGAGAGGGATTCCAGGGAAAAGTTACTGGGACTTTTGCACTGTGCTTCTGACACTGAGCACAGGACTCCTGGCCGGCTGCGCCGCGATGGACGAGGAGGAAGCGAGTTGGCAAGCCGATAGCCGCTTTTATATCAAGCCACCGCACTGCGTGGATATCCCCTTTGCCCTGAGACTGTGCAACAATGTGGGCTATCACAAGATGAGCCTGCCCAACTTGTTGGACCATGAGACCATGGAGGAGGTGCAGCAGCAAGCCAGCAGCTGGGTGCCGCTGCTCAACAAGAACTGCCACCCGAACACGCAGCTGTTCCTCTGCTCTCTCTACGCCCCTATCTGCCTGGACCGACCCATCTACCCCTGTCGTTCTCTCTGCACGGCGGTCCGAGATGCCTGCACGCCTGTCATGGAGTTCTTTGGCTTCCCCTGGCCCGACATGCTCAAGTGCGACAAGTTCCCCCTTGACAATGACTTGTGTATCGTCTTCCCAAACCCCAATGCCACCCTCTCCACGAACTCGCAAGGTTGGTCTCGCTTGGTCTTCTCCGCTGCCGACTCTCTATAAACTTAAAACGCGTTGGGGGGGAACTCGCTGGTCTTGAAATTACTTGCTCAAACCTTAGAAGGGAGTGGGAGGAAAGGAGGGGATAACTTTGTAAGTAGACAAAAGTGCTGGAGAAACTCAGCGGGTGCAGCAGCATCTATGGAGCGAAGGAAATAGGCATCGCCTATTTCCTTCGCTCCATAGATGCTGCTGCACCCGCTGAGTTTCTCCAGCACTTTTGTCTACCTTCGATTTTCCAGCATCTGCAGTTCCTTCTTAAACACTGGATAACTCTGTTAGGTGTGTGTGTTGCAGAAGTGACAGCTCGGTATCACAACTAACAGAGCCGCTGCTTCTTCACAGCGCCAGGGATCCAGGCTCAATCCTGCATCTCGGGCACTGTCTATGTGGAGTTTGCACGTTCTTCCCTGTGACCGCTTCGGTTTCCTCCCACATTGCAACCAAGTACAGGTTTGGTTAGTTAACTGGGGTTGCAAGGGTCTCGACCCCCCAAACGCCACCCATTCCATCTCTCCAGAGATGCTCCCTGCCCCGCTGAGTTACTCCAGCATTTTGTGTCTACCTTTGGTAAATTAATTGGTGACTGTAAATTGCCCCTAGTGTGTAGGTGAGCGACACAATCTGGGAGATATTACTGGAAATATGTGGGAAAGGATTAAAGAATGGGTGTTTGATGGATGGCAAGGACTCGATGGGCCGAGTGGCCTGTTTCATCACATTGACCTCGAAAGCTTCCTTTTTATTGCTTAAAGAGCCATTTGTATTACTTTTTTATTGCACTGTATCCAAGTGGGTGGGTACCCATTTTAAAATAATTCACCTAACCCGGTCTTTTTAAATAAAAACCCAAAAAGTATTTATATGGAAGTTGAGGGCAGGTTCGCAATCTGCTGAATGTTGACAAATTATCTTCCTTCCTTGAGCTCAGGCATTTTGAAACTGTGCTAACATTTCCAAAAAATAAATTACTGGCAGGGGATGTGCAGTGGAAGTTGTGCAGGAAAGTTTTTTTTCCCTGTTAAAACTGAAGGTGGGAAGATTAAAAAGTGATCTATGTCGGAAGGAATTGCAGATGCTGTTTTAAACCGAAGATAGACACAAAAAGCTGGAGTAACTCAGCGGGACAGGCAGCATCTCCGCAGAGAAGGAATGGGTGACATTTCAGGTCGAGACCCTTCTTCAGACCTGTGATAGATAATGGGGAGAGGATTGGTAGGGGGTGGGGGGGGGGTAGATGTCCAGATTGTGGTTCTTCCCCCCCCCTAAAGGGTTAAACACTTTCCTGAAACGTGCATGGAATATTTCATTCCTTGGCCTCCACTTTCCAAGATGTCCATTCTATTTCGTCAGTTTCACGTGCAAAATGTGTTTCAGACATTTGGCTTGTCAGAGAGGATGCATCGCCGACAACTAAAAACCAGTCTGCAAGGCCAAGGCTATCATTCCGGGATGGGACGGGGGGAAAGTTTCAGTGAGAGCGGAGCTGTCAAACACTGGCTCCACATGCTTTATCCAGGCTTGCAGCTCTGAGCAGAAGCATTAACCCTCAGTTGCCTTTACTAGTTTGTGCTAAGAAGATTCCCCCGTCGTCTCTCAACTTCCAAGCCCAGTGTACTCCAGTAATCGACCAGAACCAGAACCAGCTGTGGGATGCAAATCAATCGTTCAGTTCTTTTCAGTTCTTTTCTGGTATGTTTCCTGCTCCTACCCATCCCACCCCCTCTCCCCCTCCCCACCCCCTCCTCAGCCTTGCTTGACAAAACCCATGGGGAAACAAAGATATTCTCTCCCACATTGTTCTTATTCAGACTCAGTGGGCTGCGGGTTTGATGGTAGACACAAAAAGCTGGAGTAACTCAGCGGGACAGGCAGCATCTCTGGAGAGAAGGGATGGGCAACGTTTCGGGTCGAGGCCCTTCTTCAGACTCGGAATCAGTTTAATGGTACTGGTTTGTGCCCTCTCTCTGAGATGCAAACCTGCAAACTCTAGTGGTTCCACGTTGGTCAAGGGATGATAGAGTCAAGTTATTATTTTTTGTGTAGGGAGGAACTGCAGATGCTGGTTTACAGCAAAGATAGACACTAAATGCCGGAGTAACTCAGCGGGGCAGGCAGCATCTCTGGAGAGAAGGAATGGGTCTGAAGAGATGCTGCCTGTCCCGCTCAGTTACTCTGGCATTCTGTGTATGGGGGGGGGGGGGGGGTGGGGGGGGAAAGATAGTCTTTAAAGTGGGAGACTCCCTGATACAGAGACTGTAGTCACTGCAGTGTTTATTGCTTGGAACTGCTCGACTATCAGAAACTTCTTGGAGATGCTTTATTGTAAAGTTAGATAGAAGAAGTGTCTCGACTGAAATGTCGCCCATTCCTTCTCTCCAGAAATGCAGCCTGTCCCGCCTAGTTACTCCAGCATTTTGTGTCTATCTTCGGTTTAAACCAGCATCTGCAGTTCCTTCCTGTACTATGGATTAATTTATTGTCACATACACCAGGGTGCAATGAAATATCTTGTTCACTTGAGGCTCATGTGGTAAGCAGTGTACACACAGTAAATGATAAAGAAAGCAATATATATATATATATACAAAGATGAGTGCAGGGCAGCAGGTTACAGTCGACAGGACAGAGGACAACAGTGCAAGGTCTGAGTTGAGCAATAGAACGTTAAAGTATAATAATACGTTAATGGAGTGAAGAGAGCGAGGGATGAGGGGGGGGATAGATATTTCTTGAAATTGGAGAATTCTAATATAAGTAGCTTACAACCCAACAGCATGAACATTGACAATAGACACAAAAAGCTGGAGTATCTGAGCAGGCAGAATCTCTGGAGAAGAGGAATACGTGACGTTTCGAATCAAGACCAGACTTCAACCCTTCTATATAATTATATAATGGTATATGGACAAACTGATCTGTTTTGTAGTCAATGCCTACTATGTTCTGTTGTGCTGAAGCAAAGCAAGAATTTGAATTGTCCTATCGGGGACACATGACAATAAACTCACTTGACTTGACATTTCTCCCACCATCTCCCTCCGCCTTGCCATTGTGGCGGCCAAGGCCAATCGATGGATGTTTTTAAGGCAGAGATAGATAGATTTTTGATGATTACAGGTGGTAGAGGTTATGGGGAGAAGGCAGGAGAGTAGGGTTGGGAGGGAGAGATAGATCAGTCATGATTGAATGGCGGAGTAAACTTGATGGGCCGAATGGTCTAATTCTGCTCCTATCACTTATGAGCATGACTCGCCCTGCTCCTTTCCCCCCCTTCCACACGTCCACCTCCTATCCCTGAGACCCCCCCCCTCCCCCCTCCCACCCCCCCCCCCCCCTATTTCCCCTCCCCCTATTTACTAATTAATGGTGCTATTTAATTTGGTGTTGATATTGTTGGGTAAAGTTCCTTTCTTGTACAGCTTCCTGCAAACTAGCACAAGCAAATTGGAGTTAAAAGTGACTCTACATATTTGCAGGACTTTCAAGATGACAAAGATTGCATATAATAATCGAGCCGGGCGTTATCATAGTCTGATGCTTTTTATTACTCTATTCGTGTAGCAGCGCTGTAGGTTATCTGTTTTATACTGGGTGCTATGCATGGTTTTACGTTTTCTATTGAAGTTAAGCTTATTTATACTCAGCAGCTGCCCGACACTGTGTTTTATCAAAGTAGGATTATATTCCCATTGCTTCCTACCCAGCATCATTACTGAAGCTTTTTACAAGACTATCACTTGTAGTAATTTCCCTGGAAACATTAACTAGTTCGGAAAGGAATTACAGAGTGCATTTTATGAACTCCTTTAGGCACAATGTCTGAAGGTGCAATTTTTCAATTGGAGTGATATATGAGGCACGGCAATGGGAAACGGGCAAAGTTCCTGTTCTTGACTCCAGTTGCTGCTTATCACGTAAGGACCATGACACCTTCTGCTCCTTCTCCAACTTCCCCCCCCCCCCCCCCCCCCCCTTCCCCGACAGGGCTGACTACCCAAGCAGACGGATCGCTAGGCATCAGGAGGCTGTTAATTTATAGCCTCTTAGTGATCCAAACCTTTCTTGGATGTGGCACGGCTGTAGATTTGCTGCCTCTCAGCGCCTGAGAAACGGGAACGATCCTGACTGTGAGTACTGTCTGTGCGGAGTTTGTACGTTTTCCTCATGGGTTTTCTCCAGGTACTCCGGTTCACTCCCACATTCCAAAGATGTGCAGGATTGTAGCATTAATTGGCGTCTGTGAACTACCCCTTGTATTTAGAAACATAGAAAATAGGTGCAGGAGTAGGCCATTCGGCCCTTCGAGCCTGCACCGCCATTCAATATGATCATGGCTGATCACCCAACTCAGTATCCTGTACCTGCCTTCTCTCCATACCCCCTGATCCCTTTAGCCACAAGGGCCACATCTAACTCCCTCTTAAATATAGCCAATCAACTGGCCTCAACTACCTTCTGTGGCAGAGAATTCCACAGATTCACCACTCTCTGTGTGAAAAAATTTTTTTTCTCATCTTGGTCCTAAAAGACTTCCCCCTTATTCTTAAACTGTGACCCCTTGTTCTGGACTTCCCCAACATCGGGAACAATCTTCCTGCATCTAGCCTGTCCAACCCCTTTAGAATTTTGTAAGTTTCTACAAGATCCCCCTTCAATCTTCTAAATTCTAGCGAGTACAAGCCGAGTCCATCCAGTATTTCTTCATATTAAGTTCTTCATATTTAGTTTTGTTTACTTTAGAGATACAGTGAAGAAACTGGCCCACTGAGTCCACACCGACCAGCGATCACCACCAACTAACGTTATACTAGTCAAGTCATATTTATTTCTATAGCACATTTTAAAAAATAACTCTCGTTGACCAAAGTACTTTACATTGGTGGAGGTACTAACGTTATACAACAGTGGTTCATAGATTAAGTACATACATAAATACATACATACAGCCCTCCCTCAGAGAACATCAAGAAAGGCTTGAGAGTAAAGATGAGTTTTAAGTCTCGACTTAAAGGAATCGATGGAGGGGGCAGTTCTGATGGGAAGAGGGATGCTGTTCCACAGTCTAGGAGCTGCACACACTAGGGACAATTTAAATTACTACACACATTACGGACAATTTAAATTTATGCCAAGCCAATGAACCTACAAACGACGTCTTTGGAGCATGGGAGGAATCCGGAGATCCCGGAGAAAGGCCACGGGGAGAACGTACAAACTCCACACAGACAGCACCCGTAGTCGCGATCGAACCCGGGTCTCTGGCGTTGTAAGGCAGCAGCTCTACCAGTGCGCCACCGCGCCGCATGCCCACAGTATGTCGGATGCAAAAGTGGAATGACATGGAACTAGTGAGCATGAGTGATCGATGGACTCGGTTGGGCTGAACAGCCAATTTCCATGTTATACCTCAAAACAACATTTCTAAACTCAACTTTCTGCTATAGAAAGGAGAAAGCTATTAACAAGAAAAAATGATGGGCATTCTTACATTCAATTGAAATTACAAGCTATAATGAATATTTAATTGAAATGCATTAACAACGTGAATGGCTAAGGATTTGTTGGCCTTATAATACATTCCCCCTACTGGGATGTGGAAACACTTAAGCCATTTAATACTTTTCCATTTTGTTCCAGCAGTCATAGTGTGTGTAGGATCATGTTATGTCTTAAAGGGGAAATTGTTGTTTATTTTTGGTTGAGTAATATAACGAAGAGATTGGGATCATTTATTGGGGCATTCACCAAATACACAAATAAATGGTTGTTATTTTTGGCTTCCGAACACATGCTATTGAATAATCACGGCTCTGTACTTAATTTTCAGCTGCAAATCCTGCACTAATTTTGTCCACCAGCTTTCTCCTCAAGGCACAATCTTATATAAAGATATAGGTCCCTGGATGCTATTCAGATTCTATCTGGCAAAATGCATAGAGCTTGCATGTGAACCTTGAGAATTAGGAAATAGGTTGTTCTGCTTTTACTCGTTCTCTGCCTAACCCAGGCCATCTAAGGCAACTCAGGAAGGGTCCCAGCCCAAAACATCGCCTATCCATGTGTACAAAGGCACTGCAGATGTTGGTTTAAACCGAAGATAGACACAAAATGTCTATACAATGTCTTATATTCACTGGAACTTAGAAGGATGAGAGGGCATCTTATAGAAACGTATAAAATTTGACAGGCTAAATGCAGGAAGAATGTTCCCAATGTTGGTTAGTCCAGAACCTGGGGTCCCAATTTCAGAATAAGGGGTAGGCCATTTAGGACTGAGATGAGGAAAAACGTTTTCACCCAGAGAGTTGTGAATCTGTGGGATTCTCTGCCACAGAAGGCAGTGGAGGCCAATTCACTGGATGTTTTCAAGAGAGATAAATAAAACTGTAACAGAATCAAGGGACATAGGGAGAAAGCAGGAACGGGGCACTGAATTTGGATGATCAGCCATAATCATATTGAATGGCGGTGCTGGCTCGAAGGGCCAAATGGCCTACTCCTGAACCTATTTTCAATGTTTCTGTGTTAAAATGCTGATTTAACTCAGCGGGACTGGCAGCGTCTCTCGAGAGAAGGCTTGGGTGACGTTTCAGTTCCTTTAGCAGACCTATCGATATTCATCGGGGATGCTGCCTGACCCGCTGAGTTACTCCAGCATTTAGTGTCTTTTCTAAGGCAACGTTAATCCTACCACTGAAATTCTGTGTGGCTGTATTTGATAACATTACATTGAGGCAGCAGCACGCAATACTTTGCTTTGTTGAAAGGAAGCAAGTTGTCACGTGCCTGAGAAGCTGGCTACTTAAACTTGAGGATTAACTAGTCTACAGACAAATTTCTACATCAATCATTATATGTTAGTATTACAGTCCAAAGACTCACTTTTGAAATGCCATCGCATTTAAGGTTGAGAATAACCTGGTTGGCTGCAGCATAGCACAACACAGGAAAGTCCACACTTGATCATGTGAATTTGGGCCAGTCTAAACATAGCATTTAAAGTTAGCGAACAGGAAATCTTTTCACATCAACAGAGAAGGTGGCCATAAAATACCCCCATAAGCAGGGCGTGCTGCTGAAGTATGCAATGGCACACAAATCATGCAATGGGAAGAATTTTGTATGTATTTCTGCGGCTGCCTGGATTGCGTATTTGTTTGTATCTATGATATTTATATTGACCAAGTGTTGGACCATGGATAGATCATTATTTATTTCATTTCAAGCTCTCTCTTCCAGCTTTCTAAGCCCCTTCCCACCCCCCAAAAGAAGGGGGTGTGAAGATAGGTCCTGTCCCCGAAAGGTCACAGTTTAAGGATAAGAAGGGAAATCTTTTAGGACCGAGATGAGGAAAACATTTTTCACACAGAGAGTGGTGAATCTGTGGAATTCTCTGCCACAGAAGGTAGTTGAGGCCAGTTCATTGGCTATATTTAAGAGGGAGTTAGATGTGGCCCTTGTGGCTAAAGGGATAGAAACAGAAACATAGAAATTAGGTGCAGGAGTAGGCCATTCGGCCCTTCGAGCCTGCACCGCCATTCAATATGATCATGGCTGATCATCCAACTCAGTATCCCGTACCTGCCTTCTCTCCATACCCCCTGATCCCCTTAGCCACAAGGGCCACATCTAACTCCCTCTTAAATATAGCCAATGAACTGGCCTCAACTATCCTCTGTGGCAGAGAGTTCCAGAGATTCACCACTCTCTGTGTGAAAGGGGATCAGGGGGTATGGAGAGAAGGCAGGTACAGGATACTGAGTTGGATGATCAGCCATGATCATATTGAATGGTGGTGCAGGCTCGAAGGGCCGAATGGCCTACTCCTGCACCTATTTTCTATGTTTCCATGTCACCTATCCATGTTATCCAGCGATGCTGCCTGATCCGCTCAGTTACTCCAGCACCTCGTGCCTTTTCTCTTGTAAATCAGCATCTGCAGTTCCTTGTTTCTAAATAATTATTAACCAATTTTCCATTTGGTTGCGGGTGTGGTGGTAAATGACGCGGGGAGCAAATTAAACCGTTCTATGTGCTTGGGGAGGGAATGAAGACACGTTGGCTAGAGGTTTCAATTTGGGCAAAATTAGGCAAAAGGACCTCCAATTATGCTCTGACAGGTAGATTTTCTCAATTTTCCACTCAAATCATTTCCGCTCTACAAAATGCCTTGAGTGTGCAATGGGAAAGTGCTTTATAATACCATCTTTTAAACAATTTATTTAAAAGTATTTCCTTTTGTACCTGGAGTGTTAACTCAACCAACATGGGCAGCACAGTGGCGCAGCGGTAGAGTTGCTGCCTTGTCTCACTTGGGAAACTTGAATGGAAACCTCTGGAGACTTTGCGCCCCACCCAAGGTTTCCGTGCAGTTCCCGGAGGTTTTTGTCCTACCTGCAACCTCCGGGAACCGCACGGAAACCTTGGGTGGGGCGCAAAGTCTGCAGAGGTTTCCGTTCAGGTTTCCTAAGTGGGACAGGGGGCATAACTGCGCTTGCAGCGCTGGAGACCCGGGTTTGATCCTGACTACTGCCGCTGTCTGTACGGCATTTGTACGTTCTCCCCGTGACCTGTGTGGATCTTTGACTTCCTCCCACACTCCAAAGGCGTACAGGTTTGTAGGTAAATTGGCTTGGTATAAATGTATAAATTGTCCCTAGTGTGTGTAGGATAATATTAATATGTGGGGATCGCCGGTCGGCATGGACTCGGTGGGCCGAAGGGCCTGTTTCCGCTCTGTATCTCGAAACTAAACTCAACTTTAAATGCTGCAGCTGAAAATCACATATATCATTTCATTGGACATATCACAATATTCATTTCAAATTGAGATAAAATCCACTACCAAATTTATACGAGCGAAATGTACTTTTTAAAAAAAAACCTTACAAATCCAGTGATTTGTAAGTTACTTTGGAAGGCAATTGTGAGTTTTTCAGAAACAAATCCTGCTGAAAATCTTTTAAAATATTTTGATGCTATGTTCTTGGATCCATGGGTTCAGCGCTTTTCCATGTAGCTCGGAGCGTTTCTAAAGAGCGCAACAAGACAAAATTTCTCGTGGTATTTTATTCACCTCGGGCCAGTTTTGCGGGATGGATCTGCTTCCGATACCATGTTTTAAAAAATGGTGTAAAAGATCATGGAACACTAAGGTGGCCCAAGCTGTTTTCAGGTTTAAGGTTCTGCAGTCCTTTGTACTGGAGTTAGGGTGAACCCTTTGACAAATTAATGCCTGGGGCAGAGCATATTGAATGACAGGACCGACTCGTGTGGCTGAGTGGTCTAACCCTGCTTCTATTTTCCTCTGTTCTTGTGAGTACTGTATTTACAGGCCTGTTATGTGGCTGCACATAAGAATTTCATTGTTCTGTCGGTACATATGACAATTAAACAGTTGACAAAGAGCAGCACACCCAGGACTGTACCCGGGAAAACAATTACTTGTGTATGTTGGATATGCGTGCAAGATTCTTTGCTTTTGTTTAGTTGTTCCCCACGCCTCCTGTACTTTGTGGGTGAACTAATTTATCCCGCTCTTGCAGCTATCTGATGAAACCATAAATGAAATGGGGATACTTAACTGCAGGACTCCTAATGCCCCTGTCCCACTTAGGAAACCTCTGGAGACTTTGCGCCCCACCCAAGGTTTCCGTGCGGTTCCCGGAGGTTTTTGTCAGTCTCCCTACCTGCTTCCACTACCTGCAACCTCCGGGAACTGCAGGGAAACCTTGAGTGGGGCGCAAAGTCTCCAGAGGTTTCCGTTCAGGTTTCCAAAGTGGGCCTGGGGCATCAGGCCTTAAGTATTCAAACGCATAAGTGATAGGAGCAGAATTAGGCCATTGGGCCCATCAGGTCTACTTCGCCATCCAATCATGGCTGATCTATCTTTCCCTCTCAACCCCACTCTCCTGCCTTCTCCCCATAACCCCTGACACTCATACAAATCAAGAATCTATATTTGCCATAATCATATCCATTGACTTGCCTTCACTGCTTTCTGTGGCAACGAATTCCACAGATTCACCACCCTCTGACTAAAGAAATTCCTCCTCAACTCCCTCCTGAAGGTACGTCCTTTAATTCAGAGGATACAACCTCTGGTCCTAGACACTCCCACTCCTATTTACTCGGCAAAGATGCGCATAAGCACATGTGTACACATGCACGCAAGCACACAAGCTCAAACACACTTTGAAATAAGTAAGTAAGTTTATTGGCCAAGTATTCACATACAAGGAATTTGCCTTGGTGCTCCGCCTACAAGTAACAACATGACGTACAGTGACAGTTACGAATGACTCCGAAAACACTGAACATTAATAATTATAAAACATTAATGATAAAACACCATTGATCAAGCATGTGAACCAACAAAATACCAGATCAACAGATATTTGGCTGTTGAGTAGAGCAACTACTCGTGGATAAAAACTGGTTTTATGTCTGGCTGTGGCAGCTTTGACAGTCTGGAATCACCTGGGGTGAAGTGTTGTAATGCCCAGGCACAGGGGCTTGGTGGCCAAGTGATATGCGCACAGTCTTCTGCACACATATGAATGCGCATGCGCACACACATGCGCATGTGCACACACACACACACACATGCATGCACCCGCACATGCACACATCTACACATGTGCTCACGCATTTTCAAATGGCCATCAATTGCAAACAGAAGTGACAATTCCATTTGCCATCCTTCTTCCTGCAAAGCCTGCGAACGCTGAGACCAAGTTGTATGATCCTAGTTGAAGCTATGTAATTCTCCACACAACAGCGAGAAAACCTTGTCCATTCCTGATCTGTGTAGTGTGGATTCACACAGGGCAGTTGGTGCCTGTACATAGAAGTGCATTTGGATTTCCTGTCTTCAATTATTACTGAATAAAACTTGCTTGTATTCCTTCAACTCCGTTCTAGGGCACTGAGCTGTACGTTTGGGGCAGTGGGCTTAATGCCAGTGCAATCAATTCAATACTCAGCCAGTGACCTCTGTGCCAGGCAGTTAGCTGTATACCTGGCCAGTGAATTAGTTCACAGACAGGGGGATCCATGCCAGGACATTGAGCCCATACCAAGCTGAGAGCTTCATGTCAGAGCCTGGGATCTCCTCCAGAGAGAGCACTGTGCTCCTAATTCAGGTTTGAGTTTATTATTGCCTCAGGGATCAAGATACAATGAAAAGCCATTTTGTATGCTTTCTAAACAGGTCATATACCATATTGGATCAGGCTTGGCGATCGCTTTGCCCAACAGCTCCGCTCGGTCTGCAATAACCAACCTGATCTCCCAGTGGCTCAGCACTTCAATTCCCCCTCCCATTCCCAATCCGACATTTCTGTCCTGGGGAAGAGTGAGGCCAACCGTAAATTGGAGGAGCAGCACCTCATATTTTGCTTGGGCAGTTTGCAGCCCAGCGGTATGAACATTAATTTCTCTAATTTCAGGTAGTCCCTACTTTCTCGTCCCCTTCTCAGCTCTCCCTCAGCCCACTGTCTCCGCCTCTTCCTTTCTTCTTCCCGGATAAGGGGGAAATCTTTTTGGACCGAGATGAGAAAAACAGAGAATGGTGAATTTTCTGCCACAGAAGGTAGTTGAGGCCAGTTCATTGGTTATATTTAAGAGAGAGTTAGATGTGGCCCTTGTGGCTAAAGGTATCGGGGGGGTATGGAGAGAAGGATACTGAGTTGGATGATCAGCCATGATCATATTGAATGGCAGTGCAGGCTTGAAGGGCCGAATGGCCTACTCCTGCACCTATTTTCTATGTTTCTATGAAGAAGAGGGTCTCGACCCGAAATGTTGCCTTTTTCCTTCGTTCTATAGATGCTGCCTCACCCATATGCTGAGTTTCTCCAGCATTTTTGTCTACCATATTTAGATAGTCAGTTCAAACACATGTACAATAGGTCGAGCATAGAAGAAGATACAGAGTGCAGAATATAGTTTTTAGCATTGTTGCACATCTGTATTCTCTTTTCGTGGAAAGTTCGGCATGTCCCCAACAACCCCCACCAACTTCTATAGATCAACTTCTGGGATACAACAAGGCATGTTTTGGGAACTGCTCCATCCAAGGCCGCGAGAAATTGCAGAGAGCTGTGAACATAGCCAAGAACGACGCACAAACCAACCTCCCTTCCATTGACTCCATCTACACTACACCTCAGCAAGGCCACCAGCCCACAAGGGAAAATCTCACCCCGGCAACTCCCTCTTCTCCCCTCTCCCATCAGGCAAAAAGTACAGAAGTTTGAAATGCACACCTCCAGATTCAGGAACAGTTGCTTCCCAGTTAGTATCAGACAACAGTACTGCCCTCTCATCAGCTAGAGAGCAGCCCAGACTAGGGGCGGAAAAACCGGGGGGGCCAGAGGGGACACGTCCCCTCCCATGTTTTGAGAGGTGGGGGACGACACCCCCCCCCCCCCCCCCCAAGTTTTTGTGATCCCGATTTTAAAATCTCCGCTTTTAGCGCTGGATTGAGCCTCCGAAGCCTCGCACGTGAGTGTGTGTGTGAGTGTGCGCATGTGCGCGCATGGCCACCAAAAAATTGTGTCCCCTGTCCCCTCCGCTCTTGGCCCTGACCTTCCATCTACCTCATTGGAGACCTTTGAACAACCTTTAATCTGATGTTATCAGACTGTATCTTGCACTAAATGTTGTACCCTTTATCCTTTAACTGTACACTGTGGACGGCTTGATTGGAATCATGCACAGGTTTCCCTTTGACTGGATAGCTCGCAACAAAATGCCCTTCCCTGTACCTCGATACACGTGACAGACAATAATGAACTAAACTAAATTAAAGTAAAAGGCAACAGCCACAAGTTTTACTGTCAAAGCCTGACACTGACCTGCTCCTGGTTCCTGCTCCCAATTCCCCGGAGTGTGTTGGGTACTAACGCACACACACGCACACTGATGTTACTGATCACAATCCCGTTTTGCCAGGCTTACCTAAGCAAAATAAATTGTGCCTGGGACTAGGTAGACACAAACTGTGTCGAGACCCGAAATGCCACATATTCCTTCTCTCCAGAGATGCTACCTGAGTTACTCCAGCATTTTGTGTCTACCTTCGATTTAAACCAGCATCTGCAGTTCTTTCCTACATTGGAAATGGGCACCCACCCCATCTATTCACAGCCACCTTCGGGTCCCTGCAAATCCCCAAACAATTGGGAACAGCCTCAACAATTAACAGCATGAATCTTTGTGAACATTTCCACTGGAGGGAGCGGCAGAAAACGGGGGCACACGGTCGACTCTGTCTTTTTAACCAGAAGCGTTTGAGTTGTAAAATACTTGTTTGCATGAAGTTGGGGGGGGGACTTGATAGAGGTTTTTAAAATGATGAGAGGGATAAACAGAGTTGACGTGAAAAAGCTTTTCCCACTGAGAGTAGGGAAGATTCAAACAAGGGGACATGACTTGAGAATTAAGGGACTGAAGTTTAGGGGTAACATGAGGGGGAACTTCTTTACTCAGAGAGTGGTAGCTGTATGGAATGAGCTTCCAGTGAAGGTGGTGGAGGCAGGTTCGTTTTTATCATTTAAAAATAAATTGGATAGTTATATGGACGGGATGGGAATGGAAGGTTATGGTCTGAGCGCAGGTATATGGGACTAGGGGAGAATATGTGTTCGGCACGGACTAGAAGGGTCGAGATGGCCTGTTTCCGTGCTGTAATTGTTATATGGTTATATGGTTAAGTTGTCTCAGAAATAAGAACATTTAATTGCGCTTTGTGCTTTTGTACCTCATTATGAAACACCAGAGAAACATTCATGGGTATGTGTCGACATATAGGCCGAGACATATACACAAGCACATATTCACTAAACACAATACATACCTAAACACACTCCCATATAAACACACTCATACTCGTGTACAATATACAGATATGTACACTTTTGTTCAATTATAGCACGCATCACAAACACAATTAACAGGGATATTTATATTCATACTGAAGACTAACACGCACATTTGTAGCTAAAGAAAAAGGCGCACAGTACTGGAGTAACTCGACAGTTCAAGCGGCATCTCTGGAAACCATGGATAGGTGACGTTTCAGGTCAGAACCCTTCTTCAGGCTTTCAGTCCCGACCTGAAACGTCACCTATCCGTGTTCTCCAGAGATGCTGCCTGACATGCTGAGTTAATCCAGCACTTTGTGTCCTTTTGTGTAAACCCGCATCTGCAGTTCCTTGCTTCTGCACATATATAACTAAATATAATCTATATATATGTATGTGTATTTATAAACAGTGTATATATATATAAACAGTGTGTGTATGTGTATATATATATCAGTAGAAATATGCGGGTATGGATATATATATATTTATGTTTATACGTACAGATATACATATATATATATGTGTGTGCGGGTGTATATATATATATATATATGTGTGTATATATATATGTATATATATATATGTGTGTGTGTGTATATATATACGTGTATATATATATATATGTGTGTGTATATGCGTGTGTACGTATATATATGTGTGTGTGTACGTGTATATATATATGTGTGTGTATATGCGTGTGTACGTATTTATGTGTGTGTGTGTGTATGTATATTTGTGTGTATGTATGTGTGTATATGTATATATGTGTGTGTGTGTTTGTATATATGCATGTGGTTTCGAGGCATAGGACATGGTTTTCGGACATAAGATAATAAAACGCTCTCGATTCTTGAATCTGCCTTTTCCCCTCAATGGTTTTGTGAAGAGCTGTCAGATTTCTCTCGAGGACTATTTGAAGTGGATTGTTGGTGGCACATACAATAGCCACCGTCTACCAGTCTTGCAAGGAGTAATTATTTAGACTGGTGGATAGGCTGCTTAGTTTTAGTGTTTTAGTTTTAGAGAGACAGTGTGAAAACAGGCAGTTCGGCCCGCCAAGTCTGTGCTGACCAGCGATCCCTTTCACACTAGGGACAATTTACAATTTGTTTTTACCAAAGCCAATTAACCTACAAACCTGTTCATCTTTGGAGTTTGGGAGGAAACCGGAGCTCCCAGAGAAAACCCACGCAGACACTGGGGGAAACCCCGTACTGACAGCGCCCGTGGTCAGGATCGAATCCGGATCTCTGGCGCAGTGAGGCAGCAACTCTACACTGTGGTACCATGCAGCCCCCCCTGCTTCTTCCTGAACGTCATTTTAACCGTGTCGTTTCCCGATAAAGAGATTATTATTAATCCTAACAGGAGGAAAGAATTGCCGAGAGTGCATGGTGGATGGGGAGAGATTGAGAACAAGAGCATGGAGAGATAAAACAAAATAACATGAGAAACTCTTCAAGGAATGGAGGAGACATTGTGGCGCTGTTTGACGACAGCATCATAGAAACATAGAAATTAGGTGCAGGAGTAGGCCATTCGGCCCTTCGAGCCTGCACCGCCATTCAATATGATCATGGCTGATCATCCAACTCAGTATCCCGTACCTGCCTTCTCTCCATACCCCCTGATCCCCTTAGCCACAAGGGCTACATCTAACTCCCTCTTAAATATAGCCAATGAACTGGCCTCAACTACCCTCTGTGGCAGAGATTTCCAGAGATTCACCACTCTCTGTGTGAAAAAAGTTCTTCTCATCTCGGTTTTAAAGGATTTCCCCCTTATCCTTAAGCTGTGACCCCTTGTCCTGGACTTCCCCAACATCGGGAACAATCCACTGAATTGTTTTAAAAACTCATCAGTTGAGCCAACTGGACCTTAGGTGGCACCACCAGCCTGTGGTGGAAATCTTCCAGCAACTCCTGCCTCGCGAGCTGGTTACGCTGAATATTCAGCAATGAAACCATCAGTCTGGGATTTGGACGGTTTCTAGCCTCCTGCTCCAAAGCCATTTTCCAAGTTGCTTTTGGCAGATCTCTGTTACATTTTTTACATCAGCTGTAAAATTATTCTAGGGGTGGGGTGGCACAGTGGTAGAGCTGCTGCCTTACAGCGCCAGAGACCCGTCTTTGTTCCAGACTACGGGGGCTGCCTGATCGGAGTTTGAACGTTTCCCCCTGTGACCGCGTGGGTTTTCACCTGGAGCTCCAATCTCCTTCCACATTCCAGTGATGTGCCGGTTTGTAGGTTAAGTGGCTGCTGTAAATTGTCCCTAGTGTGCAGGATGTGAACGGGTGATCGCTGGTCAGTATGAACACGGAGGGCCGAAGGGCCTGTTTCCACATTGAATCTCAAAGCTAAACTATAATTCTGTTCACCAGAGAAGACCACCTGCTGTTTCAGACAATGTTTCAGCCTTAAGGGCCTGTCCCACTTGCGTGTCCTTGGCACGCTAATTACCCGACCTCCCGGTCGCAACGGTCCCGCGAAGGTCGGGCGCGACTTCGTTCGACCGCACAGCCGTCTGCAGCGCGTGATGTCATTTGAAGATGGATGCAAAAAGCTGGAGTAACTCAGTGGGACAGGCAGCATCTCTGGAGAGAAGGAATGGGTGATGTTTCGGGTCGAGACTCTTCTTCATCACCCATTGCTTCTCTCCAGAGATGCTGCCGGTCCCGCTGAGTTACTCCTGCTTTTTGTGTCTATCTTCAATTTTCTTGGCCCTGCTCTGGGAGTAGAAGTGGGGGCGGATCCGGACCACAACAGCTCGGCGATCGTTTGCCCGCTTCTGCTGCTGCTGAAGGTGAGACGTTGCATCGCGCCAGGGTCTTGGGCCTGTCCCACTTTGGCCGTCAGTTCCGCGACAGGCCGTTGGCGTGCAAAGATTTTGTTCGCTACAAAAATTTCGGAGCCTCGCGCAATGTTGCGCTCAACTACATACCCCTCCTCACTTCTTGGTGGGACCGGCCCCGCGCGGCCACACGATGCCTGCGCGCCTCAACGCGACCACGAGTTCACGTAATGTGCGTGCCAAAGACACGCAAGTGGGACGGCCCCTTTAGAAGGCACTTGATTTAAACTTTGGGAAACAAGCAACTGCAGATGCTGGAATCTTGCATCGATTACGAAGCACTAGAGTAACTCAGTAGGTCGGGCAGCATCTGTGGAGGACATGGCTAGGTAATGCTTTGGGTTGGGACCCTTCTTCAGAATGATTGTAGAGGGGAGGATGATGGAAAAGAGATGGTGGCGGGACAAAGCCTGGCAAGTGGCAGGCAAAGTGGTCGTGATTATATTTTATAGAGATCTTGTGTAGCAAATATGTCGATTTTTTTACACATATCCCGTTCCCAATGTTCCTCTTTCATAGAACATAGAATAACACATCACAGGAATGGGCCATTTGGTCCACAATGTTTATACCAAACATGAGGCCAATTTCAACCACTCATCCGCCTGTATATTATCATATGCCCCTGTTTCCTGAACTTCCATGTGCCGATCTGAAAGCCTCTTAAGCACCACTATCATTGCCAACATCACAACCTCTGGCAGGGTGTTCCAGGCCCCACAGCACTCTGTTTAAAAAAAAAACATTCCATTAAAGTTTCCCCTTCTCAACTTACAGCTATGCCCTCTAGTGTTGGATTCCACCGTGGGGGGGAAAGGTTCTGACTGTCTACCTTATCTATACCTCCCATTATTTTATACAGTTTCATCAAGTCTCCCCCTCAACCTCCAACACTCCAGTGAAAACAATCCAAGTTCATTTCAACCTCTCCCTGTGGCTGAAACCCTCTAATCCAGGCAGCGTTCTGGTAAAACCCCTCTGTACCACCTCAGAAGCCTCCACATCCGCTCTTAATCTTCTTGAAACCTCGCCGACACTACTTTCGAGTTCACTGGCTTTCTCCATCTTGAGGGGACTTTGATGCTGGAGGAGGGAGGTGGTGGAGATTTGCATGATAAGATACAGGGCAAGATTAATAAGGTTGCTGATGATACAAAAGTGGTTGGTTTTGCCGATAGTGAAGATGGTTGTGAAAGATTGCAGCAGGATCTGGATCAATTGGCCAGATGGGCGGAGGAATGGTTGATGGAATTTAATACAAAGAAATGTGAAGTGTTGCATTTTAGGATGTCCAACAAGGGCAGGACCTACACAGTGAATGATAGAACTCTGGGGAGTGTTGTAACGCAGCGGGATCTCGGAGTGCATGTGCATGGTTCCTTGAAGGTCAAGTCGCAGGTAGATAAGGTGGTCAAAAAGGTTTTTGGCACATTGGCCTTCATCAGTCAGAGTATTGAGTACAGAAGTTGGGAGGTCATGTTACAGTTGTATAAGACGTTGGTGAGACTGCATTCAGAGTACTGTGTTCAGTTCTGGGCACCATGTTATAGGAAAGATATTGTCAAGCTTGAAAGGGTTCAGAGAAGATTTACGAGGATGTTGCCAGGACTAGAAGGTCTGAGCTATAGGGCGGTTGAGTACGCTGTATCTCTATTCCTTGGAGCGCAGTAAGATCAGGGGTGATCTTATAGAGGTGTATAAAATCATGAGAGGAATAGATCGGGTAGATGCTCAGAATCTCTTGCCCAGAGTAGGAGAATCGAGGACCAGAGGACATATGTTCAAGGTGCAAGGGAAAGATTTAATAGGAATATTTTTCACACAGAGGGGTGGTGGGTGTATGGAACAAGCTGCCAGAGGAGGTTGTTGAGACTGGGACCATCCCAACGTTTAAGAAACAGTTAGACAGGTACATGGATAGGACAGGTTTGGAGGGATATGGACCAAACGCAGGCAGGGGGAACTAGTGTAGCTGGGACATGTTGGCCAGTGTGGGCAAGTTGGGGGGCCCAAGGGCCTCTTTCCACACTGTATGAGAAGAGAGACCATTGAAGAGAGATGGAAGTGTAGAGGGATTGGATGTTGACGATGAAACTTAGACATTGGCATTGGAACTGGAAATTGTTGAGCATTTCCGAGGCCACCAAAAGGGTTGTGAATGCAGGTGGAATAAAGACCATGGAGGATGATTCACTTGCCTGACCTACACCACCACTTGCCCGTGGGTAGGCAGGTGGTCTCTGGCACTGGAGGTGATGCATGAAAATGCAGTGGATCTTTGAAAAAGATACTTTGCCTTGCTTTCCAGCATGTATCTACATCATCCATTGGTGGCCATCTGTTTCCATGACTAAATGTAACAAGCTCTCGGGAATGACATTTAACACGGTGTAGTGGTTGGGATAATGAGCAGGATGCGCAGGTGGGTGTAGTGGAAATGAGATTTGTTTTTAAATACTGTAACATCACAGCCTAGACTAGGGGTGGGGGGGGAACCTGCGGCCTTCTAGGCCATTAAGTGCGGCCTTTTGAATAAATCCAAATTTTGTAGAACAAATCCTTTTATTTTTATTAATATGTTTTTGTTCGTCTTTTATTATATTAATTTTAACCTTAAATGAACGTATTTAAAACACCAAAGAGTAAAAGATTCAATGAAATAATCCTCCGCAACTGACGGCCACAATTAAAACATTAGTAAGTTATGCGGGCTATTTTAACAAAATAATGTACATTTTGAAATGTATCTAATTAAAGTTTCTTGGATGTGGCCTTGTTAAATTATAGCTAACTTAATGCGGCCTTCCAACATGAAGAAGTTCCCCACCCCTGGCCTAGACTCAAAGGGGAAGAGAGATGACCCTACTTAGTCAAGAGTGTTTTATTGTCATATGTCCCAAAGCGGAACAATGAAATTCTTACTTGCAGCAGCACAACAGATATGTAAACATAGAAACATAGAAAATAGGTGCAGCAGGAGGCCATTCGGCCCTTCGAGCCAGCACCGCCATTCATTGTGATCATGGCTGATCATCCACTATCAATAACCCGTGCCTGCCCCATATCCCTTGACTCCACTAGCCCCTAGAGCTCTATCTAACTCTCTCTTAAATTCATCCAGTGACTTGGCGTCCACTGCCCTCTGTGGCAGGGAATTCAATAAATTTACAACTCTCTGGGTGAAAACGTTTTTTCTCAGATGTCTTAAGAGTCTTAAATGACCTCCCCTTTATTCTAAGACTGTGGCCCCTGGTTCTGGACTCACCCAACATTGGGAACATTTTTCCTGCATCTAGCTGTTATAATTTTATATGTTTCTATAAGATACCCCTTCATCCTTCTAAACTCCAGTGAATACAAGCCTAGTCTTTTCAATCTTAGCCTAGTCTTTCAATCTCAAACATAGTACTCCATAACACCCATACTGAACAAAAAAATGTTTAAAATGTATGTATATGTATTATACAAATAAGCATTGATCTTGCAAGATTTTTACATAGAAACATATAAAATAGGTGCAGGGGTAGGCCATTCTGCCCTTCGAGCCTGCACGGCTATTCAATATGATCATGGTTGATCATCCAACTCAGTATCCTGTACCTGCCTACTCTCCATACCCCCTGATCCCTTTAGCTACAGATAAAGGGATCACATATGTAGATGGCAGTCTGAAGAAGGGGCCTGACCCAAATCGTCACCTATTTGTGTTCTCTGGGGATTCTGCCTGACCTGTCGAGTTACTCCTGCACGATGTTCCAATGTTGCTTTCCTTGGCACTTTTGCCTTCATCAGTAAGAGTACTGAGTATAGACATTGGGGAGGTCATGTTATGGTTATATAAGACGTAGGCGAGGCCACGTGTAGCGTTTGGGTTCTATTTTGAGCACCATGTTATTGGAACGATGTTATCAAGCTGGAAAGGGTACAGAGAAGATTTACAAGGACTCGTGGGCCTGAGCTATAGGGAGTAGTTGACCAGGCTAGGACTTTATTCCCAGGAGCACAGGAGGATGGATGAGAGTTGATATTATAGAGGTGTACAAAATCATGAGAGAAATAGATCGGGTAATGCACAAAGTTTCTTGCCCAGAGTAGGAATCAAGAACCAGAGGACATAGGTTTAAGGTGAGCGGGGAGAGATTTAATAGGATAACTTTCACACAAAGGGTGTTGGGTGTATGGAACGAGCTGCCAGAGGAGGTAGTTGAGGCAGGGACTATCCCAACATTTAAGAAACAGTTAGACAGGTATATTAAAAGCCCTGTCCCACGGTACGAGTTCATTCCAAGAGCTCTCCCGAGTTTGCCCTGATTCCAACTCGGAGATTTACGGTACTGGCCACTCGTCGGTACTCGGGGCTCTCGTGGACATTTTTCAACATGTTGAAAAATCTTCACGCGTCTTCCCGTGCTTACCTGCCATTAGCGGTTCTTCCCGAGTACCTGCCGTTAGCGCTAAGAGACATCCCCGAGCTCCGACGTACCCGCTACGTTCATTCTCCGTGCTTAACATGAGTTAGATTTTTTTTAAACTCGTGAGAGCTCTTGGAATGAACTCGTACCATGGGACAGGGCTTCTAGACTGGATCAGTTTAGAAGGATATGGGCCAAACGCAAGCAAGTGGGATTAGGGTAGATGGGACATGTTGATTGGTGTGGGAATATTGGGCCGATGGGCCTGTTATCATGCTGTATGACGTTATGTCTACAAAGAAATAAATTGGAATTTAAAGACCGTGCACAAATCCCTTTTCAATCAATTTAAAGCAAGATTGATGGATCTATATTCGTAATTAATTTTGAATGTCATTCACCGCACTGGTATATTCTGTTGAAGCCTGCGGTATAAACCACTGTTCGTTCCATTCGAACCATGGGTTCATTGAAATAAACCCATGGAGTAATTTGTGAGTGAGTGTGTAACACAGCAGCTAGCAGAGTAGGCACACTTCGAACCAGCTGTACGATCTCCAGTTTCAGATGATTGTTACAAACCATCCCGACTGTAGTCTTGCGGTTTGTGATAACATTCCAATGCTTTAGTTGTACTAATGCTTGGTAAAAATGCCTCGTTTTTCAATTTACCGCATTTGCTTCTTTATTTGGACAGAAAAGATTTTGGGGGATGTGGGCCAAACACGGACAGGTGGGACTCGTGTACGCATGTTGGTCAGCTTGGCAAGATGGGCTGAATGGCCTGTTTCTGTGTGCTGTAAGACTATGATTTGCCTGTGGATGAAAAGGCTCAGTTTAGTTTCGAGGTACAGCGCAGAAACAGGCCCTTCAGCCCACCAAGTCTGTGCCGACAAGTGATCCCTATACACTAGCACGACACACACTAGGGACAATTTACAATTCTTACCGATGCCAATTAACCTACAAACTTGTACGTCCTTTGGAATGTGGGAGCTCCCAGAGAAAACGCACATGGTCACAGAGAGAACGTGCAAACTCCGTACAGACAGCACCCATAGTCAGAATGGAACCCGGGTCCCTGGCGCTGTAAGGCAGCAACTCTACCGTTGTGTCACTGTGCAGCCTTGAACAATTAAATTTATGTGGCCTCGTTCGCATCAATGGAATGTTCCAGAATAGCTGACAGGCAGTGAACTGCAGTCACTGGTATTATTCTTAAGAAAACAACATCTTGTCATCTGTAGCTACTTCACAGGGAGTATTCTGCATGGCTGTAGCACAATGTACGTAACAATGGATGAAGCCAGTGTAACTATACCTGCCAAACACTTAGCAAACATTGAAACATTGAAACATAGGTGCAGGGGAAGGCCATTCAGCCCTTTGAGCCATCACCGCCATTCCATATGGTCATGGCTGATCATATAAAATCAGTACCCCTTTCCTGCTTTTTCCCCATATCCCTTGATTCTGTTAGCCGTAAGAGCTATAACTAACTCAAAAGTGACAGGCCAGTCCAAGGCTAAATTACAATGTTAAAAAAACAATTTGCAAGCAACACTCATGACAAGGCAGAGGACCTCTTGTTCGGAGCTACCCATCTGCTGAGTTAGTCGAAGACCAGGCAGCTACTCTTTCCTGTTTTGCTTGGGAGATAAGAATGGAACATGGAGAGTAACCCAGCCTAGAATAACGTCGAGGAACTCTGGTCTGAAGAAGGGTCTTGACCTGAAATGCCACCTATCCATTTTCTTCAGAGGTGCTGCCTGACTCGCTGAGTTACTCCAGCTCTTTGTGTCCATCTTTGGTATAAACCAGCATCTGCAATCCCTTTTTACTATAAGAATTATCCTGGATCGGTGACTTTCAGTTCGGGACCCGTCTTCAACCCCAAGGAAGGATCCCGACCTGGAATTCCAGAGACCTGTCTGTGGATGAAATGGCTTAGTTCAGTTTAGAAGTACAGCGCAGAAACGGGCCCTTCGGCTCACCAAATCTGTGCCGACCAGAGATCTCCAGAGACCTAGGTTCGATCCTGACTACGGGTGCTGTCTGTAGGGAGTTTGTACGTTCTCCCTGTGACCATGTGTGTTTACTCCGGGTGCTCCGGTTTCCTCCCACACAGTTGCAAGTTTGAGGATGGGCTGTGTCCACAATTCTCTGCAATTTCGTGCGGTATGGAGCTGGCCTCAAAAACCACAAGAAATTGCAGAGAATTGTGGACGCAGCCCAGAGCAGTCTACGAAATTCACAATCACACCACAAGCCTTAGAGCAAGCAAGAATGTTAAGAACTATTATGTGGAAAGGCTAATTGTTCTTCAGACATTTATTTTCAAATCTTCATTACTTTATGCGATTTAAAAATCGAGCTTATTCTGGTAGAGGTTTTGCAAAGCTGTTTGAGAGAGAAAATGAGGCAAATGGCACTAAAAGCTGCCTTTCCTGTCCTTTGACAAAAGCAGTAAATTCTCCCTGAGGTTAGTGAGGGGGAAAAAATGCTGAGGCAGGTTTAACTTTCTTCACTGTGAAATTAGGCATGACAAGTAAAATAAACACCAGCGGGTTGGTGTGCACTGTATCAGCGTGTGACGTAAACAGCTCTGAGGAGAATCTGTCAGCCAAGCTTCAATCCAACGTGGCAGCTTCATTAATCCTTCACTCCTCACCAGCTGATGGAATCCTCACCCACACTCTGCATGAAACACCTGTGTATACAACTCGCTCCATCTCATCATCAATCACCCCCCCCCCCCCCCCCCCCCCAACCTCGCTTCACTGTGAGAGCATTTACACAGGGCATTCATCCCAAGGTTCTGCGGCGTAGTTTTGGTTTTGGAGATACAGCATGAAAACAGACCCTTCGGCCCACCGAGTCCGTGCTGGCTGGCGATCCCCGTACACTAGCATTATCCCACTCACACCGGCGACAATTTCCAAACCTTGGCCAATGAAAATTAACCTGCAAACCACGCACAACTTATGGAGGGTGGGGAAGAAACCCGGAGAAAAGTCACGGGGAGAACGTGCAGACTCCACACAGACAGCACCCGTGGCCAGGATCACACCTGGGTCTCTGGCACTTTGAGGCAGCAACTCGACTGCTTTGTTACCTGGCGCTGTCAATATTCGAGCACCCTCTCCCAGCATTACCTGACTGTTGAAATTCTTCTTGTTATATAAATCATTTCTCAAAGCAAAATGTAAAATAACGACAGGAAAATGGTCTGACGAAGGGTCCCGACCCGAAACATCACCTATCCTATCCGAGGTACACAAAAATGCTGGAGAAACTCAGCGGGTGCAGCAGCATCTATGGAGCGAAGGAAATAGGCAACGTTTCGGGCCAAAACCCTTCTTGAGACCTTCTGAGTTTCTCCAGCATTTTTGTGTACCTTCGATTTCCCAGCATCTGCAGTTCCTTCTTAAACACCTATCCTATCCATGCTGCCTGACCCGCTGAGTTACTCCAGCATATTGTGATCTTTTGTGTAAACCAGCTTCCCATTCCTTCTGAAGAAGGGTTTTGGCCCGAAACGTTGCCTATCTCCTTCGCTCCATAGATGCTGCTGCACCCGCTGAGTTTCTCCAGCATTTCTGTCTACCTCCCATTCCTTCTATCCAGGGATGCTGCCTGTTCCGCTGATTTACTCCAGCATTTTGTGTCTATCTTCGGTGTAAACCAGCATCTGCAGTTCCTTCCTACACATTTCGTCTGCAATTCCTTGCTTCCACAGGAACACTCAAACCTGGTCAGGCAGTATCTGTGGAGAGAGAAACAAAGTTTAGGGCAACACCAGGAACAGAGCTGTTGCATCGAGGCACCAGTGATCCAGGTTCAGTCCCAATTGGGTTGGGTTCGGGACAATGTTTGTGAGATTGTGAGCAGATGGAAATGGGTTTCAGTACCATCTACTCTGTCAGCACACATCCTATCTTTCGCCGAACACCTCCGCTCGGTCCGCATTAACCAACCTGATCTCCCGGTGGCTCAGCACTTCATCTCCCTCTCCCATTCCGAATCCGACCTCTCTGTCCTGGGCCTCCTCCATTGCCAGTGTGAGCACCACCGGAAACTGGAGGAGCAGCATCTCATATTCCGCCTGAGCAGTCTGCACCCTAGTGGCCTGAACATTGACCTCTCCAATTTCCGGTAGCCCTTGCTGTCTCCTCCCCTTCTCAGCTCTCCCTCAGCCCTCTGGCTCCTCCTCTTCCTTTCTTCTTCCCGCCCCCCCACACCCTGCCCCCCCCCGCATCAGCCTGAAGAAGGGTTTCGAGCCTGTAGAGCTCCGTAGATGCTGCCGCACCCGCTGAGTTTCTCCGGCAATTTTGTCTACATCCTATCCGCGGCGACTTTTCACGCTGCGATTGCGTCGGTTTCTCTCGGGGATGCATTTTCTCAAATGGTTGTGAAGGGAAGTTAGTCATCTAATCGTTCCTAGTGTGTGGATGAGTGGTAGCATCTGGGAACTAGTTGATGGGAATGTGCAGAAAATATACTGGGTTAGAATAAGATAAGTAGACAAATAGATATCGATGGTCGGTCAGACTCGGTTGGCCAAGGAAACTGTTTTCATACTTTCCCTCTCTCCGGCTTTCTCTAAAACATCATCACTCTTCCTATATTTAAGAAAGAACTGCAGATTCTGGAAAAATGGAAGGTAGACAAAAATGCTGGAGAAACTCAGCGGGTGAAGCAGCATCTATGGAGCGAAGGAATAGGTGAAGTTTTGGGTCGAGACTGGTTATTGCTGGTTATTGTTAACTATCTGTGCAGTTTCTTACCTCTCTCCTCTCACTGACCGCCCGAATCTTGTTTGCTTTTTTCCGACAGCATCGGAAGTATGTCCTCCTTGCGACAACGAAATGAACACCGATATTATCCTGGATCACCTCTGTGCCAGCGAATTTGGTAAGGAACGTCTGTTGTGACTGCACCCAAACTGCACCCTTTCCCTGCCACTGCCTTCAATCCCAGTAACGTTATTCCAGGGCGTCCTTATTGCACGAAGGAGAGCGAATGGTTGACTTGAGGTGTGGGTGGGTCTAAAAGTAACTGCAGCTGGATTCCAGTGCATCCTGCTAAGGCGAGTCCTGAGTCAGGTGAGGTCAGGGGGAGTCCCGTCCCCTCCGCCAACGAGTACCATGTAACCCCGTGCGACCCGCTCCATGGTCGGATAGTCGGCGACTAAACCGTCCCCGCACCTGGTTTGCCAGGTGAGGAGGGGGCTGTGGACCTCCAGTAGGACCAAAAACAAGACCCGTCAAAGGGCGGATGAGCTCCTAGCGAGCCAACGGCCATCCACACTTCAGTAGAAGTCGCGATCACTGTTGTATATAACTTTGTAAGGAACGATGATAAAGCACACACACACACACACACACGCACACCAAAATCCTACACTTCCAGCGGCGGAAGTCCGCAGGAACTGGAGGACAGAGATGTGTGGTGCGCCCGTCACCATTCCCGTTGGAAACCAGCGCCACTGCGTCGCTAATGTTTTCAATGATGATGATCTACACATGTAATTCAACAGAAATCTCTGGCAGTGAAAGGGAAGATGTTTCCATCCTTTCTCCAGGGAAATTGACAAACTATCAATGGATTGGCACACTTCACCACTCCAGTGATGCAGTCCCAAGCGCTGCCCAGGAGTATTGTGAACTCTGAAAGTTACCGCTTGAAGCATCGGTCATTAACCGATTTGTCTTTGCAAGACCCTAGCTGAAAGACCCTCAAACTGAATGCCATAGAACATAGAAAGTAGGACAATGAGATCAGGAACAGGCCCTTCAGCCCACAATGTCTGTGCTGACCAATTAAGCTGTTCTCCTCTGCCAACACATCGATCTATCCAGTCCCTCAATATACATGGGGCAATCTAAAAGCCACTTAAATGCCACTATCATATCCGCTTCCACCATTACTCCCGGCAGCTCTTTCCAGCCTCCCATCACTCTGTGTAAAAAATAAAACTCACTCCGCACATCTCCTTTTAAATTTTCCACCTCTGACCTTATAGCTATACCCTCTAGACTTTGACATTTTCATCCTAGGGCAAAAGGTTCTAACTGTCTACCCTATCTATGCCACGTATAATTTTATGAACTCTGATTACATTAAAAAGACATTTGAACAGATACATGAATAGGAAAGCTTTAGAGCCAAATGTAGGCGATGGGTCTAACTCTGGTGGAAGAAGGGTCTCGACCATAAACATCACCCATTTCTACTCTCCAGAGATGCTGCCTGTCCAGCTGAGTTACTCCAGTTTTTTGTGTCTATCTTAACTCTGGTGGACACCGTTTGACCTGTTTTTACAAAATGTTAAATGGTCAGCTCGACATAGATTACAAGACCTACGCCAAACCCAAACCAATTAGGAGCAGACGAGGGCATTTGATCCAATTTGTGATCCCAGCTACAAAGACAGATGTGTACAGCAATTCGTTCTTCCCCCGCACAATTAAAGCATGGAATAATCTCCACCCTACTATAGTTACCCAAACAGATGCAACTAAATTTAAAGTAGCTCTTTCTTCCCAATAACCCTTTCTGGCTTAAACCCTCCCTTCACCACCTCCAGTTTAAATTCCATTTGGAATATTTTGGAGGACCAAGAACCAAGACACCCTGGTTGGAATGTGTGATTGGGCTGAAGGACCTGTTTCCGTGGTGTATAGCTATGTGGCTCAATGGGTTAAATGAGTCATGTTTTTTTTACTGAATAGCTCAGCAGGTTTGAAGACCTGGTCAGCCATCATCACTTTTTCCGGGAATTTCTTTATGGTTGTGTAGTTGTTTCTTTGTAATGTGATCGGGCGAGGTTTTTGCCCTGTGGGGAGCACGATGAGTTCTGGATAAAAATAACTGAAGAACAGGGAGAAATCGAGCCAACTGGAGAATTGGCAATGTGAACGACACAAACTCAATCAATCAAAGTGCAAAGTTTTTGTTTTGAGGAAAGGAGAACAAGACCATTATAGTTTATTCCCCTGGTATACGCAGAAGGTCCCATCTTTCCAGTTTGATTTGATCTGAGATAAGCATGTCCACAGGTAACTCCTAGTGCAAAATTGTTCATGAGTCTTGTGCATTGAAGTGGGCAAAGCAGTATGACTGAGAAATTGCCATTGGAATATTTGCAAGCTTGTACCACAGTCTTCTCATTGTTGAATTTAGTCATTGTTCACAGGATGTATTCAAGAAAGAGTTAGATATAGCTCTTCGGGTTAATGGAATCGGGATATGGGGAGAAAGCAGGAAAGGGGCACTGATTTTGGAAAATCAGCCAAGATCATATTGAATGGTGGTGCTGGCTCGAAGGGCCGAATGGCCTCCTCCTACTTCCAGAACCAGGGCCCACAGTTTAAGAATAAGGAGTAAGCCATTTAGAACGGAGATGAGGAAACACTTTTTCTCACAGAGAGTGGTGAGTGTGTGGAATTCTCTGCCAGAGGGCGGTGGAGGCAGGTTCTCTGGATGCTTTCAAGAGAGAGCTAGATAGGGCTCTTTAAAATAGCGGAGTCAGGGGATATGGGGAGAAGGCAGGGACGGGGTACTGATTGGGGGTGATCAGCCATGATCACATTGAATGGCGGTGCTGGCTCGAAGGGCCGAATGGCCTACTCCTGCACCTATTGTCTATTGTCTGTTGTCCTGCACCTATTTTCGATCTATCTAAACATCCCTTTATTTGACACCGTCGTATAATGGAGACAATTAGGTGATTTGTTAAGTAGTCATTATACTTTGCAAATATCTTGATGGATTCTCCAATCAAAATTCTTTGACTTGTGTTACCAAGGCTAACAATGTGAACTTTAATAACGCACTGAATGATAAAAGTGTCCTTATTTTTCATTTAAACGTCCACATGAAATTAATGGACTGGCAAGAGATTAGCAAACAGTGTTTTTCTGACATTTAAATGGACATTTAGCAGAGCAGAATGACGAAATGTATTTACGGCTATCAGATGTGCAACTTCAATTAAAATTGTTCTGTAGAAATAACATCTGTCTGACCATAAACCACTTCTGTTTGACGGCTCTCAAAGACTGGAGTTTATTAGTGTGAGTTTAACAGCTTGAGAGCAGAGTGTCGGGCATTCTGCCATTTATATGGACCCTGATTTCCTTTATTCATTGACAGTCATGCATTCTGCAGAGTCTGCCCACTGAACCCACGCACTGTTTGCAGTTGAACCCTTCCTTGTCTCTGGAATTCTCACGGCGATTTTCCCGCTTTAAGAATCCATCCCTCCTCAAACGTCATGCCCCTTCAAGGTCGACGAGGTCCTTAGTGATGGGAGCAGAATTTGGCCATTCGGCCCATCAAGTCTAGTCAAGTTGTGAGTGTGTGGAATTCTCTGCCTCAGAGGGCGGTGGGTGGAGGCCGGTTCTCTGGATACTTTCAAGAGAGAGCTAGATAGGACTCTGAAATATAGCAGAGTCAGGGGATATGTGGAGAAGGCAGGAAAGGGGTACTGATTGGGGATGATCAGCCATGATGGCGGTGCTGTCTCGAAGGTCCAAATAGCCTACTAAAGCACCTATTGTCTATTGTCAACTCTGCCATTCAATCATGGCTTATCTATCTCTCCCTTCTAACCCCATTCTCCTGCCTTCTCCCTGTAACCACTGACACCCAAATTGGCCCTAGTGTGTATGGGTTGATGGCCGGTCGGTTTCCACATTGTATCTCTAAAATACAGGCACAAGTGCTGATCCCAGTGGCCTCGTGAGCAGGTTTGCACCTCATGATGGGAACAGAGACAAGGGTCTGGTTCTAGACACACAATGTTGTCGCAACGTCAAATGTCAAGCCGGTTCTAGATTGACTAACGATATAAATTGAACAGAAATTTCTGACCGGATGAGTATAAATTACTTGTTTTCTGATTTTAACTTCTTTCAATCTTCCCCCTACTATATTAAAAGGATTACCTCCTTACTGAGAGCAGAATTAGGCCATTCGGCCCATCAAGTCTACTTAGCCATTCAGGCCATAATAATCGGTGCAATAAAGGCAGTTTGTCATTGCGGCAACATGTCACGGTGGGGCTACAGTTCAGTTGCTTCCTTACAGCGCTTCCAGCACCGGAGAACCGGCTTCGATCCCGACTGAGTTGTTGTGTTGTCTGCACGGAGTTTGTACGTTCTACCCGTGACCGCGTGGGTTTTTTTTCCGAGATCTTCGGATTCCTCCCGCACTCCAAAGACGTACAGGTTTGTAGGTTAATTGGCTTTCTATAAATGTAAATTGTTCCTAGTATGTGTGTAGGATGGTGCTATGGTGCGGGGATCGCTGGTTAGGGTGGACCTGGTGGGCCCAAGGGACTGGGCTGTATCTCTAAACACTGTAGGATCACTCAAATTTTCGTCAGGGACAAGGCAGCAATGGTGGCAGTGCCTACCCAGAAGGCCGCAGGCCGCGGAAAGTGCCCCAATGGTGAGAAGGAACTAAAGGCTGCAATGGCGGTATGTTTAATCAAAAGGCTATGCACTGCGGGAAGTAACCCAGACACTGCTGAGACAGTTAATACTCAAAGTGTGTTATTACTGAGTATGCTGCACTTTAACAGACAGGTAACAAGGTCACAAATGATTGGAGTAACATGAGGCCACTCGGCCCATCAAGTCTACTCGTGGCTAATCTATCACTCCCTCCGAACCCCATTCTCCTGCCTTCTCCCCTTAACCTCTGACAGCTGTACTAAGCAAGAAATACACTCAGGCATTTACCAAGCTATTCTTTATGTAGGCCTTGGGTCACAGTGTGTTGGAGTAACTCAGCAGGTCAAGCAGCATCCCTGGGGAACCAAAGGTGATAGAATGGGTTACTGTTGCGGTTTTTAGAGGCTCCGCAGGGACTTGTGGGGAAATAATCAAAGGAACCATGGGCGGGGGGTGGGGGGATGTGGGGGGCGTGAGGGGGGGGTTGGGGAGGGAGCAAGAGAGAAGACCTAAGGTCGGAAAAGGGAGCAGTGCAGAGTTAAGTCTGAAGAAGGGCCAAAACGTCACCCATTCCTTCTGTCCCGCTGAGTTACTCCAGCATTTTGTGTCTATCTTCAGTGTATGTCAGCATCTGCAGTTATTTCCTACACAGTGTTAGGGTGCTGGTTGGTAGGGAGTTTTTGAGAGTGTTCAAGGTGACAGAAATCTTTGTTGCAAGTGTTAAGGAGAAGGAGATAAAGATGTACAGAGGGCCAGGCTCGTTAAAGGCTTGTGTTTATTGGAATATTCGTAGGGAGGGAGATACAAAAAGATGAGAGCAGAAGTTGACCTTGTCTTTGGCTGTGTACACTTGACCTAGTTCACTTGTTTGTAACATTAAAAACCTCTTTAAATGTCCTGGCATTCGACCGAGCTCACAGCTGATGTGGCTGCCATCTCAATGTTTGGCAAAGAGTTAATTTTCATGCAACTTCGATGAAACGGTGTGCACAGTTGGGGCATTGATCACACACCTGTTTCATGGTTTACCTGTGGTTAATGGATCAGGCATTGCATTAAACAGGCCTTTTTACATGCAGACACATAACTGCTGCTGCTGCTGCCAAAAAGGCTTTGTGAAGTGTTGGAGAAAGGCATCAAATTCTGGGATTGAAATGAAGTAGGTCACACAGCTTGCAGGTCACTGAGTGACAAAACAGGCCATTTGGCCCAACTTGCCCATGCGGACCAACATGACCCATCTACACTCATCTCACCTGCCTGCTTTCGGGCTAAATCCTTGCAAACCCATGTGTGGGAAGTAACTGCAGATACTGGTTTAATGTCCTAGCTTGCTCAATCTTTCCCTATAGCTCAGCCCCTCAAGTCCTGGCAACATTTTAGTAAATCTTCTCTGTGCCCTTGCTAGTTTAGCAATGTTTTTTCTATAACAGGGTGATGAAAACTGAGCACAGTAATCCAAACGTTGCCTCGACAATGTCTTGTACAATAGTCATGCACAATCTCTATGGCCCAATGTTATTTTGTTCCTTCGAACACATGTGGAGGGTGTTGACTCAATCATTAAGGCTCTCTGGCAGTGAATGTCAACATCTGCTTGGCATGTTAGACCTGCAGATCTGTCTTCCAAACCCACAATGTGATAAAGCACCACAAATCCAAAAGGCCACAAAGTGCTGGAGTAACTCAGCGGGTCTGCCAACGTCTCTGGAAAAATGGATAGGTGACATTTCGAGTCAAGATCCTTTCTCATACTGGAGAAGAAGGGTCTGAAGTAAGGTCTCGACCCGAAACGTCACCTATCCCTAGGTACACAAAATTGCTGGAGAAACTCAGCGGGTGCAGCAACATCTATGGAGCGAAGGAAATAGGCGACGTTTCGGGCCGAAACCCTTCTTCAGACTGATGGGGGGTGGGGAGAAGGAAGGAAAAGGGGAGGAGGAGGAGCCCGAGGGCGGGCGGATGGGAGGGTGGGAGGAGACAGCTGGAGGGTTAAGGAAGGGGAGGAGACAGCAAGGGCTAGCAAAATTGGGAGAATTCATCCCTGTTCTTCAGAGATGTTGCCTGACCCGCTGAGTTACTCCAGCACTTTGTGTCGTAGATGTACTGTGAAAAATCCAAGATGCCTGCAGCGTATGAGAGCTTAGGGCTGGTTGGCCTTTCAGAAGACCCAATTAAAGCAAGTATTAACAGAATCTTTTCTTTAAGATCCCCTCTCATCCTTCTAAATGCCAGTGAATACAAGTCCAGTCGATCCATTCTTTCATATGTCCCACATCTTGGTGGAACCAGTCTGTGTGTGAAGGTGCTCCTCAGGTTGACCAGTGTGTCATGGAGGGGGTGAGCTGTATTGTCCAGGATGCTCCGCAGTTTGAGGAGCATCCTCCCCTTCATGACCAACCTCCCATCAATCCAACTCCAACTCCACCCCCAGGACGGAGCCAGCCTTCCTGATGAGTTTGTTCATGTGGAAATCAATAGCTGATTCACTCCAGGAACGGGTTCGGCACGGTGGCGCAGCGGTAGAGTTGCTGCGGAAGTGCAGGAACCCGGGTTCGACCCCGACAACGGGCACTGTCTGTACGGAGTTTGTGCGTTCTCCCCGTGACCGTGTGGGTTTACTCCAGGTGCTCAGGTTTCCTCCAGGAACATTCCAAAGATGTAAACATCTGTAGGTTAATTGGCTTTGGCAAACATTGTGAATTCATAAGCTGTAAGATCAGAAGTGGTAGAAGCAGATTTAGGCCATTTGGCCCATCGTCTACTCAACCATTCAATCATAGCTGATCTATCTCTCCCATTCTCCTGCCTTCAGCCCATAACCTCTGACACCCAAATTGGCCCTAGTGTGTAGGATAGTGCCAGTGTATGGGGGTGATGGATGGACTTGGTGGGCCCTACTTCCATTCTGTATCGCTAAAGTCTAAAGTAAAGGCACGAGTGTTGATCACAGTGATCTCAAGAGCGGGTTTGTACCTTGGGATGGGGAGAGAAACAAGGACACAAAATGCTGGAGTAACTCAGCAGGACAGGCAGCGTGTCTGGATAGAAGGAATGGCTGACGTCAGAGTCTGAAGAAGGGTCTCGACCCGAAACGTCACCTCTTCCTTCTATTCCGAGATGCTGTCTGTGCTGCTGAGTAACTCCAGCATTTTGTGTCTTATCAAGTGACTGGTTAGGCTGGTCCACCCGTCAGCGTCTCCATAGAAACATAGAAACAATAGGTGCAGGAGTAGGCCATTCGGCCCTTCGAGCCTGCACCGCCATTCAATATGATCACGGCTGATCATCCAACTCAGTATCCTGTACCTGCCTTCTCTCCATACCCCCTGTTACCTTTAGCCACAAGGGCCACATCTAACTCCCTCTTAAATATAGCCAATGAACTGGCCTCAACTACCTTCTGTGGCAGAGAATTCCAGAGATTCACCACTCTCTGTGTGAAAAATGTTTTTCTCATCTCGGTCCTAAACGATGTCCCCCTTATCCTTAAACTGTGACGGTCACCCTTGTTCTGGACTTCCCCAACATCGGGAACAATCTTCCTGCATCTAGCCTGTCCAACCCCTTAAGAATTTTGTACGTTTCTATAAGACCGCCCCTCAATCTTCTAAATTCTAGCGAGTACCAGCCGAGTCTATCCAGTCTTTCTTCATATGAAAGTCTTGACATCCCAGGAATCAGTCTGGTGAACCTTCTCTGTACTCCCTCTATGGCAAGAATGTAATTCCTCAGGAGACAAAAACTGTACGCAATCTCCAGCTGCACTTCATCCGCTGTTGCGAAGGCCGCTGATTGGAACATTGTCTCCACGGATGGAGTGGACCTCTGGCCAGGAAGCCCAAAGACCTCAGCTCCGCACGGCTCCACGGGCCTTAGTTTCATTTCTTGGCCCAGTGCTTGGGAAAGGGTTAAACCTGCAGCGCTTTCAGGAGTTGAAAGAAGTAATGCAGCCAAAGCCAGTGGGTGCACTTTTGATGAATTAGTCTGGGATCGATCCCGCAGCAGAGGTACCTGACCACAGAAAGCCATTTCACACAGAACGTGGTCGAACACTGCTCCTTCTGTTAGTCAGGTTTGGGGGAAAAAAAAAGAAAATCGGAAAAATACCGCATGAAAACCACAAAAAGACTTACTTCGACACTTCATATAATATTTAAACAGCTCTCTCTTAGCCCTTTCACCATCAGCAGCCTATATTTAGTTTGGAACAGCGGTTCGCTGCACTGTGATAGATCTGGCTCATCTTTCCCACTGCTACCAGCTCCTCTCGTGTCTCTGCCCACATTCCCTCTGCTGCCACCTGGGTCTCTGCCAGTCTATCCATCTCACTTGCTGGCCGACATCCCAAGGGCTATCTCAACAGAGGTCATTTTTCTTAATGTTTAAGAAAAAACTGCAGATGGTGGGAAGTCGAAGGTACACAAAAATGCTGGAGAAACTCGGCGGGTGCAGCAGCATCTATGGAGCGAAGGAAATAGGCAACGTTTTGTGCCGAAACGTTGCCTATTTCCTTCGCTCCATAGATGCTGCTGCACCCGCTGAGTTTCTCCAGCATTTTTGTGTACCTTCATATTTCTTAATACTGAGTAGCAGCACAGTGGCTCAGCGGTAGAGTTGCAGTGGGTCCCTTACAGCGCCAGGGACCCGGGTTCGATCCTGATCACGGGTGCTGTCTGTGCGGAGTTTGCACGTTCTCCCCATGACCCACTCTCCAAACACGTAGGTTAATTGGCTTTGGTAAAAATTGTAAATTGCACCTAAGTGTGTGCTAATGTAATGGGGGTCGCTAGTCAGCATGGATTCGGTGGGCCGAAGGGACTGTTTCCATGCTGTATCTCTAAACTTAAACCGAATATCAGAGCTATCGCACCTCCTTCTAGGTGGTCATAAGTTCATCGGAGCAGAATTAGGGCATTCGGCCTGTTGAATCTACTTGGCCATTCAGTCATGGCTGATCAATCTTTCCCTCTCATCCCCACTCTAACCCTCGACACCCATAGTTATCAAGGGGAGTTAATCACCGCCTTAAAAATACCCAATGATTTGGCCTTCACAATTGTCTGTAGTAATGAATTCCAGAGGTTCACCACCCTCTCTAAAGAAATTCCTCCTCGTCTCCTTTCGAAAGGTATGTGCTTTTATTCCAAGGCTGTGCCCTCTGGTCCTAGACTCTCCCACTGGTGGAAGCATCCTCTCCGCATCCATTCTATCCAAGCCTTTCACAGGCGATCAGTGGATAGCATAGTGCCAATAATCCCATGCACCCTGATGCCTACACAGCACCGACTGGGGAATCCACACGGGGATCTCATTGAAACATATACGATTGTTAAAGGTTTGCACAAGCTAGAGGCAGGGAAACATGTTTCCGATGTCCAGAACCAGGGGCCACACAGTTTAAGAATAAGGAGTAAGCCATTTAGAACGGAGACGAGGAAATACTTTTTCTCACAGAGAGTTGTGAGTCTGTGGAATTCTCTGCCTCAGAGGGCGGTGGAGGCCGGTTCTCTGGATGCTTTCAAGAGAGAGCTAGATAGGGCTCTTAAAAATAGCGGAGTCAGGGGATATGGGGAGAAGGCAGGAACGGGGTATTGATTGGGGATGATCAGCCATGATCACATTGAATGGTGGTGCTGGCTCGAAGGGCCGAATGGCCTACTCCTACACCTATTGTCTATATTTCTATGTTTCTCTGTTTCTAAAACCCACGTGGTCACAGGGTGAACGTACAAACTCCGTACAGGTAGCTCCTGACATGAGCATTGATCCCGGGTCTCATAGAAACATAGAAAATAGGTGCAGGAGTAGGCCATTCGGCCCTTCGAGCCTGCACCGCCATTCAATATGATCATGGCAGATGAACCAACACGGTATCCTGTACCTGCCTTCTCTCCATACCCCCTGATCCCTTTAGCCACAAGTGCCACATCTACCTCCTTCTTAAATATAGCCAATGAACTGGCCTCAAGTACTATCTGTGGCAGAGTCTCTGGCAATATGAGGCTGCAACTCTGACGCTGAACAGCTGTGCCACCATGTTTACAGTGTCTCCTTTTGGAAGAGTGTTTCCATATTCCCTTATGATAAATGGAGGACATTTGACCCATAAGGTCGAGGTTGGTAGTTGTGAAGTGTTAAGTGGGTCAGGAGATATCTGATAAGACAGCCAGATGATTAGTCTGGGCAGTGGTTTAGTTTAGTTTAGGGATACAATGTGGAAACAGGCCCTTTGGCCCACCGAGTCCGCCCCGACCAGCGATCCCCGCACATTAACGCTAGCCTACACACACTAGGGACAATTTACATTTACACCAAGCCAATTAACCTACAAACCTCTACCTTGTTTGGAGTGTGGGAGGAAACCGAAGATCTTGAAGAAAACCCATGCAGGTCTCGGGAAGAACGTACAAACTCCGTGCAGACAAGCACCCATAGTCAGGATCGAACCCAGGTCTCTGGCCCTGTAAGGCAATAGCGCTAACACTATGCCACCATGCAGCCCATGCTGACAGTGTTAATGTAAATGTTATTATATTAGCACAATCAGACTGTGACCTGAGGAAACTATGGTGGAACTAAATATCTGATGTACACATTGGTGACTCACCCATTGAAATTCAAAGCAAGTGCTTCAATGCTCAGCAAATCAATTTTGAAACATCTTTAACATTGACAGCCTCACTACCTGGGACAATTTTCTAAAGAGCAAGGGAAGAAAACAATTCAATCAATTGCAATCATTTTCCTTTCACTTGCTTTCTTATCATGACAATATTTTATCATTTTGGAATGAATTTGAACTGGATCCTGCAACCTAATGTTCCTGCCTTCTAGATGCAAGGAACTGCAGATGAGGCTGGTTTATGAAAATCGACACAAAATGCTGTAATAACTTAGCGGGCCAAGCCTGACCCAAAACGTCACCCAGGATACACACAAAATGCTGGAGTAACTCAACGGAACAAGCGGCATCCCTGGAGAGAAGGAATGGGTGACATTTCGGGGTCAAGACACTTCTTCAGACACCCATTCCTTCTCACCTGAGATGCTGCCTGTCCCGCTGAGTTACTCCAGTATTTTGTGTCTATCTTTGGTTTAAACCAGCATCTGCAGTTGCTTCCTACCAAAACGCCACCCATCCATGTTCTCCAGAGATGCTGCCTGACCCGCTGAGTTACTCCAGCACTCTGTGTCCTTATTTTCATTTGGCATCAATGTTGTGGTGCGTGACTGACCATTTTCACCAACCCCATATTCACCACCTTAAACATTGGAAATATATCACTGTTCCTTCATTGTCACCACTTCTAAATCCTCGAAGTCCTTATCAATTAGGAAATGACGAAGCATCTTCAACTCAACATCATCTTCTTGGCAACATTTGAACCAGGTAATAAATGTAGTTCAGTTTATTATTGTCACATGTATAGACAATAGGTGCAGGAGTAGGCCATTCGGCCCTTCAAGCCAGCATCGCCATTCAATGTGATCATGACTGATCATCCCCAATCAGTACCCCGTCCCTGCCTTCTCCCCATATCACCTGACTCCACTATTTTTAAGAGCCCTATCTAGCTCTCTCTTGAAAGCATCCAGAGAACCTGCCTCCACTGCCCTCTGAGGCAGAGAATTCCACAGACTCACCACTCTCTGTGAGAAAAAATGTCAAGTCAAGTCAAGTTTATTTGTCACATACACATACGAGATGTGCAGTGAAATGAAAGTGGCAATGTTTCCTCGTCTATGTTCTAAATGGTTTACTCCTTATTCTTAAACTGTGGCCCCTGGTTCTGGACTCCCTCAACATCGGGAACATGTTTCCTGCCTCTAGTGTGTCCAAGCCCTTAACAATCTTACCAAGGTACAATGAAAAAGCTGGTTTTAGTTGTGTGCTCTCCAGTCAGCGAAAGGACAATACATGATTACAATCAAGCTGTCCACAGTGTACAGTTGCACCATAGAGGGTGCAATGATCAGTACAAGTTAAAGTCCGATTAAAGATAGCCTGAAGATCCTCAATGAGGTAAATGGGAGGTCAGGACCACTCTCTAGTTGGCGAGAGGACGGTTCAGTTGCCTGATAACAGCTGGGATGTGAAATATGCCCATGTCCTATAAATGAGCAAAGGTAATAAATAAGACTTATTAAAACCAGGCAAAGGAAGACAATTTTATAGTACTTAAGCCCAATTAAGAGTTAACGTCCGTACTGCAGATACGATTTGGATAGAGACCAGCTAAACCCGTATACCAGCCACACAGCTGCTAATGAAAGATTTTTACAAGTGAATCAATTTACAGGTTTGCAAAAAAAAAAAAAAAAAAATTCTTTACCCCATCAAGATTTCAGTCTACAGCGCGGTTTTTTTTTGAATAGTTGGTTGATAATGCTGGCAACTTGGGAAATCCAGCTCTGCTCCAGACAGTGAAAGTGAAACATAGTGCAGTGTGAATGAAGGTAGCATTTGTGCGTGTGTTTTGAAAGCACGCTAAGTTAGGCTCGGCAAGAACATAATAAAACCACTTTTGTTCCTGCTGCAGTCTCGCTTGTGATGAGTGTTCCTGTCAGCCAGTTTATTACTTGTCTAACTCTCTTTCCGTCAAAGGGCCCAAGAGTGTAAACAGGCTGCCTTGCCCAGGACTGATTCCACCTCTTGAGTTTACTGCTTTATGCTGCCTCAGCAGTTTGAAGGATATTGAACCCCCCACCCCCACCACAACCCCACCGCTCCCCTCCCCAAATCAATTGCTCCAAACCTCTCGTCCCACAAAGGGCAAAGAGCTACACTGCAGGATTTAAACCACACGGCCTTAAATAGTTTGAGGGAGCAACATATTAAATAGCCCATTGATGTAGCGTTAGAGTGTGGAGAGAACATTGGTGGCGCAGCGGTAGAGTTGCTGCCTCACAGCGCCAGAGACCCAGGTCCCTGTACAGAGGAGTTTTCGCATTCCCCCTGTGACCACGTAGATTTTTGGGTGCTCCGGTTTCCTCCCAAACTCCAAAGACAGAGGCTTTGGCGTTGGTAAAGTTTGTAAATTGCCCCTAGTGTGTAGGATAATGTTAGCGTACGGGTGACCATTGGTTGGCACGGACTTGGTGGGCCGAAGGGCCTATTTCCGCGCTGTATCTATAGGGTGATTTCACCAAATGTCAAATGAGCGTAGATCCCCCCTCACGTGACCGAAAATTTTAACTGGAGGACATATGTCACTTCGGTACATGTTAGTGAATGGGGAAACACACACTTTCCCACCCGTTAAAAACATGGAAAACGGCCGATATTTGAGCTGAAATTTTCTGTGCTAGTCGGGGTGACCGTGAAGCACAGCGACCTAAATTTTCAGGCAAAAAAAAAGATAGAAAGTAAGGTAATTACAAGAGGGAACTGAAGGTGGAAAACAGCGGAAGTGAACAGCCGACATTTGCCGTGGAGATTTAAAGATCCAAAATATCGGGAATTATCGCGTTTGCTCGCTGAATTTCATCAAAAGTAAGTTAATAATGCCTTACTTTTGATGAAATTCAGCGAGCAAACGCGATAATTGATGAAGGCAGGAACGGGGTACTGATTGGGGATGATCAGCCATGATCACATTGAATGGCGGTGCTGGCTCGAAGGGTCGAATGGCCTACTCCTGCACCTATTGTCTATTGTCCAAATCGTATCTGGGAGGGAAGAGATAAGACTGTCGGGGGAAGAATGTACAGTTTATACCTTGTTCACAGACTTCTTCCAAACATGTTACTGATTGCAGTTTTGCTTTGTCTCTGAAATGGTGGTTGGGAAATGCGCGTCCTCCTTTGTAAAAGGCTTTTACGTTCAATTATCAGGAGTATTCAAAACGGAAAATGGAACTAACAAAAACATTTCTTCCCCCAGCAGGTATTCAGTAATAGAAACATAGAAGCAAGGTGCAGGAGTAGGCCCTTCGGCTCTTCGAGCCAGCACCGCCATCCAATATGCTCACTGCTGATCATCCAGTTCCTGCTTTCTCCCCATATCCATTGATTCCATTCAACCCTAAAAGCTAGCCATGGGGGCGGCACGTGGGCGCAGCAGTAGAGTTGCTGCCTTGCATCGCTTGCCGCACCACAGACCGGGGTTCGATCCCGACTACGGGTGCTGTCTGTACGGAGTTTGTACGTTCTCCCCGTGACCGCTTGGGTTTTCTCCGAGTTCTTCGGTTTCCTCCCACACTCCAAAGACGTACAGGTTTGTAGCTTAATTGGCTTGGTGTAAGTGCAAATTGTCACCAGTGTGTGCAAGGGTCGTGTTAATTTGAAATGAAATGAAATAAAATGAAATCTACTCTCTAGAATTTAGGAGATTGAGAGGGGATCTTATAGAAACTTACAAAATTCTTAAGGGGTTGGACAGGCTAGATGCAGGAAGATTGTTCCGATGATGTTGGGGAAGTCCAGGACAAGGGGTCACAGCTTAAGGATAAGGGGGAAATCCTTTAAAACCGAGATGAGAAGAACTTTTTTCACACAGAGAGTGGTGAATCTCTGGAACTCTCTGTGCCGCAGAGGGTAGTTGAGGCCAGTTCATTGGCTATATTTAAGAGGGAGTTAGATGTGGCCCTTGTGGCTAAGGGGATCAGAGGGTATGGAGAGAAGGCAGGTACGGGATACTGAGTTGGATGATCAGCCATGATTGAATGGCGGTGCAGGCTCGAAGGGCCTAATGGCCTACTCCTGAACCTAATTTCTATGTTTCTATGAAATGAAATGAAATGAATGAAATAAAATACGTTTATTGTCATTGCACAACAACTGTACAACAAAATTCCATTGCATCTCCTTCGGTGTGTACATAGAAGACACAGGATAATGTACGGGGATTGCTGCCGATATGGACTCGGTGGGCCGAAGGGCCTGTTTGCGCGCTGCATCTCTAAACTAAATTAAAAAAGCTCTCTTGAATAACCGTTGGTGACAGGAGCAAATACACAAAGTTGACAGAAGATGAATTGCACACATTTGACGTATCAATCTTCACCCCTTCTCCAATCTGCGCCATCCCTGGGGTACGTCTGCAAAGCCTTGCCATTGCTCTCCGTGATCGACTGCCTGGCAAACATACAACTCATTCCACACATATATACAGCTGATGGCTTGACATCTGAATGCATTTGTTTCAGCTGCAATAACCCCAGGACTGTTCCTGCCTTATTTTGGAGATGGGGGATTGAGTTCATTTTGGGCTCTATTTGTTTTTCAGCTTTAACACGGTATCAGCATGAAACCAGATATGTTTACCCTAGCTCTATTATGACTGACGCCACTTATGCGGCTAGTCCAACTTTGGTTGCTAGCTAGCATGGACTCAATGCAAATAAAGACCGCTGTCACTTGCTGAGTAGATCAAATATGGATTGCTGTTTTTTAAAAAAAGTGGGTAATTGGTATCTCATGGCCACCCTTGGTCTTGCTAAGGGTTAGCTGCAGCTGATAAAATAATTCTGTAGGGTTATCTCAGTTATGGGACAGCCACGCCACGCATAACTGGATCCCAAATGAACAATAGGATGGAAATGGGGGGTTTGCAACGGTGGTACAGCAGTAGAGTTGCTGCCTTACTTATTCTTGTTTCCCCTACTCGGGGCAAAAGACTCTGTGTATTTCTTTAACCTATAAATCTGATCGTTTCAAGTTAGTCCTAACAGTCCGCCCTCATTCAATTCCTCAAACTTTTGATATCCTCCAAACCTCTACCCCCCAGCCCTCAATCACATCACGTTCAGCTCCTCTCTCTTGCATTAACTCCCAATTTTGGCATTGCCATTTTTGTTTTCAAATATTGCCTTGCTCTCTATATGCCTTAAGTCTTCCCCTGCACCAGAACACTCTAAGATATCTGTACGAAGGAACTGCAGATGCGGGTTTAAACTGAAGATAGACACAAAAAGCTGGAGTAACTCGGCGGGTCAGGCAGCATCTCTGGAGAAATCGAATGGGTGAGGTTTTGGGTCAAGACCCTTCTTCAGGTCACCTATTCCTGTTCTCCAGAGATGCTGTCTGACCCGCTGAGTTACTCCAGCTTTTTGTGTCTATCTTCGCTCCAGGTTATCGCCGGCCTGTTTGGCGTTAGACATCCTGATTGTAGCTGGATTTTCATCTCCCTGTGATTAGCAACAATGTCTTCAACAGCCTTGAGCCAAAGCTGGGGAATTTAATTACAAAACCTCTTCTCCCTCTCTGCCTCTGTATGTTCATTAAAAGCTGCCTGCTTGGCCAAGCTTTTGGGCACTAGCCTTTGTCATGAGACCTGGTATCCACGATAACTTGATTACATTCCTCCGAGGCATCGCACAAATATAAATTGGTGTTGAAAGCTGGTGGATGGAGTTACTGTTTAGCAGCTAATTGTGCCTTGTTAGCCAGCACAGCGGTGCCACTGGTAGAGCCACTATCTGGCAGTGCTGTGGTTCATGGCCTGACCTTGGGCTTGTGTACAGTTTGCACCTTCCCCCTGTGACTGCATGGATTTACTCCAAGGACTCTGTTTTTCTCCCACGTCCTAAAGATATGCGTTTTTGTGGGTTAATTGGCCTCTTGTGTGTAGATGAGGTGTAGAATCAGGGGGGAGGGTGGGGGAGTGTCAATGAGAATGTGGGACTAACATAGGATTAACGTAAATTATAAATTCAGAAATTCCTATATATTCTAGGAGCAGACTAAGGCCATTCGGTCCATCATGGCTGATCTGTCTCTCCCTCCTAACCCCATTCTCCTGCCGTCGCCCCTGACACCCGTACTAATCAAATGGTTCGTAATTATCACATTATTAATCAGGAATCTGTCAACCTCCGCCTTAAATATATCCATTGACTTGCCCTCCACAGCAGTCACAACATCCATTCATAAATATTATTGTTTAATGATAGCAATGTTTAGGAGCCGAAGGGCCTGTTTCCGTGCTGTATCTCTCTATGGCTCTGACTTGTGACTACGGTGGGACTTGTGACTATTTTAACTAAGGCATGTAAGACTCGACTGCAGGCGAAGCAAACTAATCACCAAACATCATTTTACCACACAACGAATTCAAGCCAGAAGCACTTTCGTTTAGTTTAGAGATACAGTGCAGAAACAGGCCCTTCGGCCCACCGAGTCCGCACCGACCCGCGATCCCCGCACATTAACACTATCCTACACACACTAGGGACAATTTATACTTGTACCATGCCAATTAACCAACAAATCTGTACGTCTTTGGAATGTGGGAGGAAACCGAAGATCTCGGAGAAAACCCACAGGGTCACAGGGAGAATGTACAATCTCTGTTCAGACAACACCTGTAGTTAGGATCAAACCTGGGTCTACTAGCGCTGTAAGGCTAAAAATTATTACATCCTAAATTATTAAACCCTTAAAATTACACATAAAAAACACGGTTTTATTAAGAAAAACTAGCCTTTCATCCACTGGGTGGAGAGGGACTGCAGGCATGGTGTCTCTTTCTTTGCTATGCTTGAAGTTCAATAGACAACAGCTGCGGTGTTAATGCTGTGAGCAAATTAAAATGTGGCTTTAGCTGATCAGCAGGGAATGTCATTATCACTGCACACACCAAATTTCAATGGATGATTTAGATAAACCCTGCTTGTTCTGACCAGGGAAGGAATGAATTATTCTTCTGACTCTGCGGTAAGTAGAAGATGAAAGCCAAAGCAGAATTATCAGACTGATGTTTATGAACCCTCAGTCTGAAGAAGGGTCTCGACCCGAAACGTCGCCTATTTCCTTCGCTCCATAGGTGCTGCCTCACCCGCTGAGTTTCTCCAGCATTTTTGTCTACCTTCTCTTATCGGACTGATGGTAGTTTAATGAGGAAGTTATTAATCCATACACTTCATCCCCTCTTTCCACTCAATGGTCAAAGGTCAATGGTCAATGGTCAGGAGTGTGTCGGAAGGAAGTGCAGATGCCGGTTTAAACCGAAGACAGATACAAAAAGCTGGAGTAACTCAGCGGGACAGGCAGCATCTCTGGAGAGAAGGAATGGGTGATGTTTCAGAAGAAGGGACTCAAACTGAAACATCACCCAGTCCTTCTCTCCAGAGATGCCGCTGGTCCCACTGCGTTACTCCAGCTTTTTGTGTCTCTCTTCGGTTTAAACCAACATCTGCAGTTCCTTCCTACAAAAATCTATCTATCCCTGCCTTAAAAATATCCACTGACTTGGCCTCCACAGCCTGCTGTGTCATCAATGGTCAATGATCGATGGTTTCTTTATAATCACATGTATTCAGGTACAGTGAGATGATTTTTTTTTTTGCATACAGCTCAGCAACGCTATCCCCGTACATGAGCACAATCCCCTGGTTAGTACAGTATGTACAGAGCAGCCCACCTGGTCCATATGCAACAGGCGCTTAGGCCCACTGAGTCTGCGCCTACCGGCTATGGCTACGTGCACTATTGCACACACTAGGGCCAATTTACAATGTTTACCGAAGCCATTTAACCTGCAAACCTGCAAGTCTTTTGAGTGCGGGAGGAAACTGGAGCACCCGGGGAAAACCCACATGGTCCACAGGGAGAACGTACAAACTCTCCACAGACAGCACACACACTCAGACTGATTCCTGGGAACCAGACTGATTCCTGGGATGTCAGGACTTTCATATGAAGAAAGACTGGATAGACTCGGCTTGTACTCGCTAGAATTTAGAAGATTGAGGGGGGATCTTATAGAAACTTACAAAATTCTTAAGGGGTTGGACAGGCTAGATGCAGGAAGATTGTTCCCGATGTTGGGGAAGTCCAGGACAAGGGGTCACAGTTTAAGGATAAGGGGGAAATCTTTTAGGACCGAGATGAGGAGAACTTTTTTCACACAGAGAGTGGTGAATCTCTGGAATTGGCTGCCGCAGAAGGTAGTTGAGGCCAGTTCATTGGCTATATTTAAGAGGGAGTTAGGTGTGGTCCTTGTGGCTAAAGGGATCTGGGGGTATGGAGAGAAGGCAGGGACAGGATACTGAGTTGGATGATCAGCCATGATCATATTGAATGGCGGTGCAGGCTCGAAGGGCCGAATGGCCTACTCCTGCACCTATTTTCTATGTTTCTGTGTTTCTATAGTCGGGATTGAAAGCGGGTCTCTGGCGCTGTTAGGGAGCAACTCTACCGGTGCACCACTTGATAGCTGGCTTTGGGAACTAGCTGCTATTATATTCATTTACAGAGCCAGAATGTTTCTCTATAATTCATGTGGCTTCTGCTGGTGTGGAGAGGATTGTTGACCATCTGCTGTTGGTTCAGAAGCGGTTCAGAGGGGAATCACGAATCAATAACATTGTTGTGGTTACAGGGACCAAGGAAAAAATGCAGCTGTACTTCCCTGAAGGGCAATAGTGACCCAGATACATTTTAAAAAGCACCACGCTCACTCAGACTGTTCACAGTGCTATTGCATAAAAATATAAAATCATAGAAAAATAGATGCAGTAGGCCATTCGGCCTTCTGCACTGAAGAACCTCCGAGCTTGTACAGTATTAATCTGAATGTTTGAGTCTTCTTACCTTTACTTTCATAAATCCATGAGTTCCAGGAGCAGATTTATGGCATTCGGCCAACAAATCCACTCTCCCATTGAATCATGGTTTATCTATCTTCCCCTCTCAACCCCATTCTCCTGCCTTCTCCTCATAACCCCTGACACCCGTACTAATCTAGAGTCTGTCGATCCCTGCTTTAAAATTACCCAATGACTTGGGCACCACAACTGTCTGTGGCAATGAATTCCACAGATTCACCACCCTCTGACTACAGAAATTTCCCCTCAACTCCTTTCTAAATGTACTGTATGTCCTTTTATTCTGAGGCTATGGGCTGTGGTCCTAGACTCTCCCCGGAGCGGAAACATCCTCTCTACATTCACTCCATCCAGGCCTTTCAACATTTGGCTTCCTTTTACATTACATTAGAGATACAGCGAGGAATCAGGCTCTTTGGCAAACCAGGTCCATGCCGACCAGCGATTGCCCAGTCCACTTGCACTATCCTACACACTAGGGACAATTTAAAATGTTACTAAAGCCAATTAACCTACAAATCTCTACATCTTTGACCAGGACAATCGTGGACCAACACTGATGATAGCAACAACATTATCATGTTAAAATGACATTACAAGGTGATCTGATCCACAGATAGACATAAATGCTGGGGTAACTCAGTGGGACAGGCAGCATCTCTGGAGAGAAGGAATGGGTGATGTTTTGTGTCGAGAACCTTCCTTTAAACTAGTTAGGGGAAAGGGAAATGAGAGGGTATATGTCTATGCATGTGGGTATATGTGAGTATGAACTTGGTGGGCTGAAGGGCCCGTTTCCACACTGTATCTCTGAACTAAACTAAACTGCATAGAGGTCTTTGTCACCGTGAGTCAGCAGCTCTACCAGTTGCGCCACTGTGTGGTGCTTGGACACAAAATGCCGGAGTAACTCAGCGGGACAGGCAGCGTCTCTGGATAGAAGGAATGGGTGACGTTTCGGGTCAAGACCCTTCTGCAGACATTTCGTGTGGAGACCCAAAACATCACCCATTCCTTCTCTCCAGAGATTCTGCCTGTCCCGCTGAGCTACTCCGGCATTTTGTGTCTATCTTCAGTTTAAACCAGCAACTGGTTCTTTCCTACACATTTGATCTCACGCGCACTATGGCCAGGAGGGAGTTTCCACGTCAAAACCAAAGGTGGTTGCATGGTAGAAAGGTCAATTGACTACATTTGGATGGAAATGAGTGCTCAAATGGGAATAAAGATGCATTTGACACATCCAAGAACATATTTTTATGATTTTCCATGTCTCTCTGACCACTTTGAACGGTTTCCTTTCATGTCCATGTACGTAAATCTCTGATATTGATCTTGAGGGGAACAAAATCAACTTGCGTTGTTGTGGAAACTGCGTGGTATGACGACTGTCTGGAATATCTCACGCCTGAACTTTCTACTTTAATAAACGGAACACAAAGTTGGGTGTTCAACCAACAATCGGTCTCTTGCATTATGTTACTGCCGGAGGAGCTCACTCAGATGATATTGTTCCCCTGAATGGTGCCCCAGTTAAGTAGATCGCTATCAATATGGATGCATGTTTTAAAATGTGTTCCCAATTATGTGCAACCTTGACTTGTTTCCAAAGACAAATGGTGCAAACCAAAGATCCTACAGCAAGCAAGATAGATCACTCGACGAAAAATAAGTAGTACGGTCATGGGCAGATTCATGGGTAATTTTTGGCCCCATATCCGTAACCGGCTTCCGTCTCCGCACCAAAGACCCCGTAGCGGAACAAAGATACTAGTGCGGAGACGGAAGCCGGTTACGGAAACATCCTCATAAAAATAATAGTTCTTTGGTAAAGATCTTCTCCTCATTTTCAGAATTATAATTTATTAACGCAAACTGTTCGCCCGCAATGTTGAGTACACTGCGGGTCGGGTCGGGTTGGGTTTCTGGGATGGATGAAAAAAAGGCCCACGTTCCGCTCCTTTGCATAGAAACATAGAAATTAGGTGCAGGAGTAGGCCATTCGGCCCTTCGAGCCTGCACCGCCATTCAATATGATCATGGCTGATCATCCAACTCAGTATCCCGTACCTGCCTTCTCTCCATACCCTCTGATCCCCTTTGCATACTACACGTCAGCCCATTGCCATTAGAAGGAGTGGCCTATCGTGCTCCACTATAGGATCTATGGTACACACTGTGGTTTTACAATGAATACATGGTTGCATGATGTACATGAGAACTGCTTTGTGAATTTGGAGCCCAGATTGTGTCATAAGGTCATAAGTGATAGGAATAGAATTAGGCTATTCGGCCCACCAATTCTACTCTGTCATTCAATCATGGTTGGTCTGTCTCTCCCTCCTAACCCCATTCTCCTGCCTAATCCCCATAACCTCTGACACCCGTACTAATCTATATATCTCTGCCGTAAAAATATACATTGACTTGGCCTCCACAGCCTTCTGTGGCAAGGAATTCCACAGATTCACCACCCTCTTTGACTAAATACATTTATCCTCATCTCCTTCCTAAAAGAACGTCCTTTAATTCTGAGGCTGTAACCTCTAGTCCTAGACTCTCGCACTAGCGGAAACATCCTCTCCACATCCTCTCTAGCCAAGCCTTTCACTATTCTGTACGTTTCAATGAGGTCCCCGTTGTTCTTCTAAACTCCAGCAAGTACAGGCCCAGTGCTGGCAAACGCTCATCATAGGTTCACCTAGTGTTTCCTGGTATCATTCTTTTCAACTAGCACATCCTTCCTCAAGTATGGTGCCCAAAATTGCTCACAATATTCCAAATGCGGCCAGCTAACCCCCCACCCCACCCCTGCCTAAAATGGAAGAGACCCCTCTTGCAAAACTTTGGTCAAGTTTCCTTAGGAATGAGAGACAGAAAATGCTGGAGTATCTCCACGGGGCAGGCAGCTTCTCTGGATAGATAAAATGGGTGACATTTCGGGTTGAGACCCTTCTTCAGACTGAGAGTTGGGGGAGAGGAAAACAAAGAGATATGGAAGGGTAAGGTGTGAAAATGGGACAAAGCTCAAGGAAAACGTAGAATGAGATTTTGTGTGTATCTTCATTGTAAACCAGCATCTGCAGTTGCATCCTACACACATCATGGGGATGAGGCCTGTTTTGTGTCTTTATGCGGTGTGGATTTGTGTTTTGTTGCTGAATTGGCGTGAGAGAGAGGGAACAGCAGGAGGACATTTTAATTAAAACGCAGTTTGCTTTGGAGAGATGAGTCTTCTGTCACGGCACCAAGCGACCACTGGAAAAACAAGTTCATAGAAGCAAGGGAAAAAATGATACGTATTACAACACCTCAAATCAGCCAATGTCAGTTAATCCGCCTCCTTGCCAAGTCAGCGTCTGATTCCAATTACGCAGCACTTTGAAAATCTGTGCTCTGTTCTGGGTACTGCATGCTCCATTGATAACAATCGCTGTAATTGTCCAGGAGATACATGCTACCAGATGCGTAGTAAATAAGGCTCGCCAGCTACCCAGTGATTAAAAAGCCCCTCATTGTTCCTGCGTGAGTCTACCCATTCCTAACATTCTTGACGTTTATCTGTGCTGTCTCCTTCACCTCCCTGTTTTGAATCAATTACTGATCTTGTGGACATTCCGCAATCTTGGCGTCATACAGCATGGAATGAGGCCCTTCGGCCGAGCTTGCCCACGCCGACCAGCATGCCCCATCTACACTAGTCCTACCTGCCTGCATCTGGCCCATATCCCTCTTCACAACAAGGATAAGTTGGAGGCAGATATATGTGGTGTTTAAGAAGCTTTTAGATGGATATGCAGAGAATGGAAGGGATATGGATTATGCATCGGCAGATGAGGTTCATTCACCTTGGCTTTAGATTGGGTACAAATATTGTGGGTTGAATGGACTGTACTTGTGCTGTATTTTTCTGTCCCACGTTCCATAGGCAAAAGAGGCAATGCCAGTCATAGCCAAGAATTTTTATGAAATGAAGTGAAATTGTGGGATTTGGTGCCATCAAATCCTTCAGTGATATTGGAGTCATTAAGAGAAAACAGGCCCTTCAGCCCATCGAACCTGTACTGACCATCAGCCACCTAATCCTACATTAATCCCATTTTTTAATTCTCCCCACATTACCTTCAACTCTGCCCAGGTCCAAGCCTGATATCCACACTGGGGGCAACTTACACAGGCGATTAGCCGACTAACCTGATCAACGTTGAGATGTGGAAACTAAAACTCGCAGAGGAAATTGATTTCTCTAAATTCAAGTAACACTTGCACTCCCTCTCTCTCCATCCCTCCCCCACTCAAGTCACACCAGCTTCCCGTTCTCACCTAGCAAACAGCTAACAATGGCCTGTTTCTTTCATCATCGTTACTTTTTTGCATATCTGGGTGACACTCAGCAGGGCGGGTTCAGAGCAGATTTAGCTCTGGGGATGAAGCTGTTCCTTATGCCCCTGACCAACTTAGGAGATCTGAACGGAAACCTCTGGAGACTTTGAGCCCCACCCAAGGTTTCTGTGCGGTTTCCGGAGGTTCCTGGAGGTTTTTGTCAGTCTCCCTACCTGCTTCCACTACCTGCAACCTCCGGGGACCGCATGGAAACCTTGGGTGGGGCGCAAAGTCTCCAGAGGTTTCTGTTCAGGTTTCCTAAGTGGGACAGGGGTATAAGTCTGAAGGTGCGGGCGTAGAAGGCCTTGTAACGTCTGCCGGAAGGTAGGAGTTCGAACAGCCTTTTACAAGGTGTGTGAGGGATGTGATGGTCTTCCTGAGGCCCTGTGTATTGTTAATGCCCTCCAAGGCTGGTAGCGGTGTCCCAATAATCTTCTGCGCTCTGTGGACGACCCGCTGAAGAGCTCTCCTCTCCGCCTCCGTGCAGCTGAGATCCCACACAGAGATGCCGTATGTTAGGATGCTCGCTGTGGTGCATCGGTAGAAGGTTGTCGGCAGCTGTTGGGGCAGACCAGTCTTTTTCAATGTTCTCAGGAAGAACAGTCGTTGCTGTGCCTTCTTGACCAGCGCAGCGGTGTTGGTGGACCATGTGAGGTCCTCTGAAATATGGAACATAATGTTTTATCAGTGCATTGGTGCCTTTTAGTTCGATGAACCATGTTCCAATATCAGTGACTGAAGTGAAATTACATGATGCAGGGTAATAGATATGATTGACTTTTATGATTTAACCCTAATGATGTGTTGTTACAGGGTCTGTGATAAGGCCAGGCAAATTGTAATAGGTAACAATAATATCCAGTGTTTGAAAAATCCTGAATTAATATATTGCTGCAGGAATGTTACCAATTAGAGATGCCAGTCCCAGATCTGTCAGTCAGTTTAGTTCGGGGTGATGCAATGCTATGAATTAGTTCCTGAAATGTTCTTGTGCTTCAGTAGTTTATTTTAATTTAGAGAGACAGCACGGAAACAGGTCCTTCGGCCCACCAAGCCTCTACCGACCAGCGATCCCCGCACATTAACCATATAACCATATAACAATTACAGCACGGAAACAGGCCATCTCGGCCCTACAAGTCCGTGCCGAACAATTTTTTTTTCCCTTAGTCCCACCTGCCTGCACTCATACCATAACCCTCCATTCCCTTCTCATCCATATGCCTATCCAATTTATTTTTAAATGCTACCAATGAACCTGCCTCCACCACTTCCACTGGAAGCTCATTCCACACCGCTACCACTCTCTGAGTAAAGAAGTTCCCCCTCATATTACCCCTAAACTTCTGTCCCTTAATTCTGAAGTCATGTCCTCTCGTTTGAATCTTCCCTATTCTCAAAGGGAAAAGCTTGTCCACATCAACTCTGTCTATCCCTCTCATCATTTTAAAGACCTCTATCAAGTCCCCCCTTAACCTTCTGCGCTCCAGAGAATAAAGACCTAACTTATTCAACCTATCTCTGTAACTTAGTTGTTGAAACCCAGGCAACATTCTAGTAACTCTCCTCTGTACTCTCTCTATTTTGTTGACAAATTTTGTTGACATTAACACTATCCTACACAGCTACAGAAGAGACAATTTTTTAAAACATTTACACCAAGCCAATTAGCCTACAAACCTGTATGTCTTTGGGGTGTGGGGGGGAACTGTATCTCTTGGAGAAAAACCCACATAGATCAGGAGGAGGACGTACAAATTCCGTATACACAACGTAGTCCGTAGTCGGGATCGAACCCGGGTCTCTGGCACTTGTAAGCGCTCTGAGGCAGCAACACTTCCGCTGCGCCACTGTGCAGCCATGCAGTGTTCAGACAGAATGACAACATATAATGAACTAGATGGAACTTTATCAGAAAAAATTATTTCAGTCTTTTACTGCTGCCTCATATTTCTCTTCATTTAAGAAGGAACTGCAGACGCTGGAAAATCGAAGGTACACAAAAATGCTGGAGAAACGTTTTGTCCCGAAACGTTGCCTATTTCCTTCGCTCCATAGATGCTGCAGCACCCGCTGAGTTTCTCCAGCATTTTTGTGTACCTTTCTCTTCGATTATCCTGGTCAACAAAAGACAAACCTAAATATTTCACCGCCAAGTTTAATATGCTTTTGGCTGTTGTTGCTGGTGATGTGAGCAGGGGGCTAGTGGATACCGAAGTGTTTTCCCCCCCAGGTATAACGTGCCCTGTTCACCCACTTCCAGCGGCTGAGTTGCTGCCTTACAGTACCAGGGACCCGGGTTCGATCCTGACCCCGAGCGCTGTCTGCATGAAGTTTGTACATTCTCTCTGTGACCGCGTGGGTTTTCTCTGGGTGCTCCGGTTTCCTCCCACATCCCAAAGACGCGCAAGTTTGCCAATTAATTGTCTTTGGCAAAATTGCAAATTGATCCTAGCGTGTAGGATAGTGCTAGTGTATCACTGGTTAGGATAGTGATCACTGATTGGCATGGAGTCGGTGAGCCAAAGGGTCTGTTTCCGCACTGTATCTCTCAAGTCTAGTCTAAACTAAGCCTAGTCTAAACTGCACACATTAAGCAAGGCGTGTTAATGTCGCCATGTGCAAACAGTAAATGAGATTAGAAAAATCATATGGTTGAACTGGGATTGCCAAAGTTGGGGAGGTTGGGAGAATAAGCATAACCTTAGATTTATTTTATTTGAGAAAAATTATGCAATGGCTCAGTGGTGCAGGAGAGCTGCTACCTCAGAGCGCTGTAGACCCGGGTATGATCATGACCTTGGAACCTGCTCTGTGTGGAGTTTGCACGATCTCCCCGTGACTGCGTGGGTTAACTGTGGGTGCTCGTAGTTTGTAGGTTAATGGCCATCTGTAAAAGTACCCTGAGTGTGTAGGGAGTGGATGCGAAAATGGGATGACATAGGACTGTTGATCGATGGTGAATGGTGATCGATGGTCGGCATGCACTTGGTGGGCCGAATGGCCTGTTTCATGCTGTATCGTCAAAACTAAAAAGAAGATTTGAAACTGTTCAAGCCCTGTCAACCCACTGCTGCATCGGCTGTGTAAGAACTTTTTTGGCCGGTTCATACATAGCAGACAAAATGAGGACATCACATTGTTTGCTCTTCAGTAAGACAGAATGAAGTTTGCAACGCATTGGTGTGGCAAAGCCAGCAGGCATGAAGATCAAAGGCAATCCCAGTGGAATAAAGTCATACTACAAAGGGTCTTTATCAAAGCAAGGAAACTTTTGTATGTTCAGCTGGACTGGGTCACTAACAATAAGCTTATCGAGTGGAACTTTGCACGGGATGAATTTTATCGCCTAGTTGCCTGTCGGGAGCAGGTTGAAGAACGGAATAGACTCCCCACCACTTCCTTGCTGGCGTTGGGGAATCGAGAACCAGGGGGCATAGGTTTAGGATGAGGGAAGATTTAATAGGAACATGAGAGGCAACATTTTTTACACTAAACGTGGTAGGTGTATGGAACGAGCTACCGGAGGGGGTATTTGATGCAGGAGTTATCACAACCGTTAAGAAACATTTAGACAGGTGCATGGATAGGACAGGTTTAGAGGGATATGGGCCCAACACACGCAGGTGCCGAT